>NW_026606238.1:30000-77500 GCF_029834395.1 Sorex fumeus
GAAACAGAGAGACAGAGACAGAGAGACAGAGAGAGACAGAACAAAAGAGAAAGACAGAGACAGAGAAAACAACAGAGACTGGGACCGAGAGACAGAGAGACAGAGACACAGAGAGATACAAAGAGAGAAGAGACAGAGATAGAGAGACAGAGAGACAGAGACAGAGACAGAGACAGCCAAAGAGAAAGTCAGAGACAGACAGAGACAGAGGAAACAACAGAGAGAGACAGACACTGAGAGACAGAGAGACACAGAGAGAGAGACAGACACAGAGAGAGACAGAGACAGCAGAGACAGAGACAGAGACACAGACAGACAGAAAGAGAGGGACAGGGAGACAGAGATAGAGACAGAGAAAGAGCAGACAGGGACAGAGACAGACACAGAGAGACACAGAGAGAGATAGAGACAGAGAGAAACAGAGACACAGAGAAACAGAGAGACAGAGAGAGACAGAGAGAGCAGAGACAGAGACACAAAGAGTCAGAGAGGGACAGAGACAGAGAGAGATAGAGACAGAGAGACAGGAACAGAGAGACAGAGACAGACAGAGACAGAGAAAACAACAGAGACTGGGACCGAAAGACAGAGAGATAGAGACACAGAGAGATACAAAGAGAGAAGAGACAGAGATAGAGAGACAGAGAGACAGAGACAGAGAGACAGAGACAGAGAGAGTCAAAGAGAAAGTCAGAGACAGACAGAGACAGAGGAAACAACAGAGAGAGACAGACACTGAGAGACAGAGAGACACAGAGAGAGAGACAGACACAGAGAGAGACAGAGACAGCAGAGACAGAGACAGAGACACAGACAGAGACAGAAAGAGAGGGACAGGGAGACAGAGATAGAGACAGAGAAAGAGACAGACAGGGACAGAGACAGACACAGAGAGAGATAGAGACAGAGAGAAACAGAGACACAGAGAAACAGAGAGACAGAGAGAGCAGAGACAGAGACACAAAGAGTCAGAGAGGGACAGAGACAGAGAGAGATAGAGACAGAGAGACAGGAACAGAAAGACAGGGACAGAGAGAGAGACAGAGACGGACAGAAACAGAGAAAACAACAGAGAGAGAGAGACAGGGAATGAGAGACAGAGACACAGAGAGAGACAGAAAGAGTAGAGACAAAGAGACAGAGACAGCCGACAGAGACAGAGAGAACCAAAGAGAAAGTCAGAGACAGACAGACACAGAGAAAACAACAGAGAGAGACAGGGACCGAGAGACAGAGAGACGACAGAGACACAGAGAGAGAGAGAGAGACACAGAGAGAGGTCGATTCCCCAGGGGACCCTCCCTTCCTCCCCCGGTGCTATTTTTGGGTCCAAATTGGGACCCTCCGCCAAACCCTTGACTGGGAACCGTGACGGACGCCCCCGCCCGCCCGCCCCTCGCCACACGTGCACTGCAGCTGCCGGGCCGTGAAGAATCTCAAGGCGCTGGGCGGTGAGTAACGTCCACGTCACCCGTCAGCCCGTCAGCCGGGCGGAACATCCCAAGCTTCAGCGAGACCCCGGATTGCCCACGAGGAGAGAAAAAACAACAAAAAGAAAAAGAAAAAGAAAAACAAACACGTTTCTTAGGAATTTTCATCCTTTCTGGGGCTACCTGTTCTTTTTCACATTCCTGCATTTTTTCCCCCTAAAAATCAAATCACGACCACGGGAAACCGAGTCACAGAAAAATAGGACGCCGGGTTGCGTGTCTGTCTCGCCAGGTTCAATCCTCGGCACGTTACAGGGAGCCCGGAGCACCACCACCACCAGGAGTGATGATTCCTGAGCACAGAGCCGGGAGTCAGCCCTGAGCACTGTCAGGTGGACTCTCCCTCACTCCACGAACAGCAAAATCTAGGGGCTGGAGCGAGAGCCCAGCGGGGAGGGCGTTGGCCTGGCATGCGGCCGACCCGGGTTCGAGTCCCAGCATCCCAGAGGGTCCCCTGAGCACCGCCAGGAGTCATTCCTGAGCACAGAGCCAGGAGTCAAGCCCTGAGCGTCGTTGAGTGGGACCCAAAAAGCAAAAAAGGAAAGAAAAGGAAGGAAGGAAGGAAGGAAGGAAGGAGAGAAGGAAGAGAGGAAGGAAGGAAGGATGTGGGAAGGAAGGAAGGAAGAAAATGGAAGGAAGGAAGGAAGGAAGGAAGGGAGGGAGGGAGGAAGGAAGGAAGGAAGGAAGGAAGGACAGAAAGGAAGGAAGGAAGGAAGGAAGGAAGGAAGGGAAAGGAAGGAAGAGAAAGGAAGGAAGGAAGGAAGGAAGGGAGGAAGGAAAAGGGAGGGAGGAAGGAAGGAAGGATGGAAGGAAGGAAGGAGAGAAAGGAAGGAAGGAAGGAAGGGAGGGAGGGAGGAAGGAAGGAAGGAAGGACAGAAAGGAAGGAAGGAAGGAAGGAAGGGAAAGGAAGGAAGAGAAAGGAAGGAAGGAAGGAAGGAAGGAAGGGAGGAAGGAAAAGGGAGGGAGGAAGGAAGGAAGGATGGAAGGAAGGAAGGAGAGAAAGGAAGGAAGGAAGGAAGGAAGGAAGGAAGGGAAAGGAAGGAAGGAAAAGGAAGGAAGGAAGGGAGGAATGAAAAGGGAGGAAGGAAGGAAGGATGGAAGGAAGGAAGGAGAGAAAGGAAGGAAGGAAGGAAGGAAGGAGGAAGGAAGGAAGGAGGAAGCAAGGAAGGAAAGAGGAAGGAAGGAAGGATGAAAGGAAAGAGGGAAGGAAATAGAGGGAGGAAGAACGAGAGAAGGAAGGAGGGAAGGAAGGAAGGGAGGGAGGAAGGAAGGAAGGAAATGGAGGGAGGGAAGAAAGAGAAGGAAGGAAGGACGGTGGGAAGGAAGGAAGGAAACAGAATAAGGAAGAACGAGAGAAGGAAGGAGGGAAGGAAGGAAGAAAGGAAGGAAGGAGGGAAGAAAGGAAGGAAGAAAGGGAGGAAGGAAGGACAGGAGGAAGGAAGGAATGAGGGAAGAAAATGGAAGGAGAAAGAATGAGAGAGGGAAGGGAGGAAGAAAGGAAAAAAGGAAGGAAGAAAGGAAGGAAGGAAGAAAGGAACGAAGGAGGGAAGAAAGGAAGGAAGGAGGAAGAGAGGAAGGAAGAAAGGAAGGAAGGAAAGAAGGAAAGAAGAGAAGGAGAGAAGAACAGAAGGAAGAAAATGGAGGGAGGGAAGAAAGAGAGAAGGAAGAAAAGAAGGTGTGAAGGAAGGAAGGAAGGAAGGAAGGAAGGAAGGAAGGAAGGAAGGAAGGAAGGGAGGGAGGGAGGAAGGGAGAGGGGCTGGAGCGATAGCCCAGTGGAGAGGGCGTTGGCCTGGCACGTGGCCAAACCGGGTTCGAGTCCCAGCATCCCAGAGGGTCCCCTGAGCGCCGCCAGGAGGGATTCCTGAGTGCAGAGCCAGGAGTCAAGCCCTGAGCATCGCTGGGTGCGACCCAAAAAGCAAAAAAAGAAAGAAAAGGAAGGAAGGAAGGAAGGAAGGAAGGAAGGAGAGAAGGAAGAGAGGAAGGAAGGAAGGATTGTGGGAAGGAAGGAAGGAAGGAAGGAAGAAAATGGAAGGAGGAAGAATGAGAAAAGGAAGGAGAAAAGGAAGAAGGGAAGGAAGGAAGGAAGGAAGGAAGGAAGGAAGGAGGGAAGAAAGGAAGAAAGGAAGGAAGAGAGGAAGGAAGAAAGGAAGGAAGGAAGGAAGGAAGGAAGGAAGGAAGGGAGGGAGGGAAAGGGAGGAAGAAAGTGAAAAGGAGGAAGGAAGGAGGGAGGGAGGGATGGAGGGAGAGGAAGGAAGGGAGGAAGGAAGGAAGGAGGGAAGAAAGGAAGAAAGGAAGGAAGAGAGGAAGGAAGAAAGGAAGGAAGGAAGGAAGGAAGGAAGGAAGGAAGGAGAGAGGCTGGAGTGATAGCCCAGTGGGGAGGGCGTCTGCGTGGCACGCGGCCGACCCGGGTTCGATCCCCGGCATCCCGTAGGGTCCCCCGAGCACTGCCAGGGGTGATTCCCGAGTGCAGAGCCAGGAGGGACCCCTGAGCATCGCCGGGTGGGACCCAAAAAGCAAAAAAAAAGAGAAAAAGTTTGTCTGAGCTTTCTGGGTTCCAAGGAACAGACGTGTTTTCGTTTGTTTTGGGGCCACATCCGGTGCTGCCCGGGGCTTAATCGGGGGTCTCAGAATTCATTCCTGGGGGGGCCTCACGGTGCATTTGGGGTGCCGGGCATCGAACCAGGCTCAAGGCAAGAGGCTTAACCCACCGTCATATCATCTGGAGCGATGATAGCACAGCGGGGAGGGTGTTGGCCTGGCACGCGGCCAACCCGGGTTCGATTCCTCCGTCCCTCTCGGAGATCCTCCCGCCAAGCTCCCGAGAGGATCCCACCCGCACAGCGGAGCCTGGCAAGCAGAAATCGGGGTCCCTTGGGGAAATCCGTGAGAGCGACTGGGGTCCAGCGGGTGCCCGGCCTGGCTGCAGCCTCGGGTTCGGGTCAGGGATGCCGTGGGAAGGGGGTGTGGGTTCACGGCCGCCGGGTGGGCTTGGAATTCAAGGGTGGGTTTGTCTGTCCACGAATGATGCGGTGCGGAGCTGAGGGTTCCTGGTGGGGTTCATTGGGAGGGGGTCTCTGTGTGTGTATGCACGCGTTTGCGTGTACACGTGTGTGGACATGTGTGGACATGCACGCACGCACACATGCACGCACGTGTGTGCATCCATGTGTGTATGCATGTGTTTGCGTGTACACATTGGTGTATATGTTTGTGCATGTGTGTACACACGCGTGCATGCACTTGCATGTGTATACACGTCTGTACACGTGTGTGCACATGCCTCTCTGTGCATGTATCTGTACACATGTGTAAGATGCGTGTGTACCCATGTGTGTACGATGTGTGCGTGCACGTGCGTGTACACGTTTGTGTATGTGGACACATGTTTGTGCATGTGTGTACACATGTGTGCCTGCACGTGTGTACACGTTTATGTATGTGGACACATGTTTGTGCTTGTGTGTACACATGTGTGTATGCACTTGCGTGTGTGTACACGTCTGTGCACGCACCTCTGTGTGCATGTATCTGTACACGTGTGTATAGATGTGTGTGCACCCACGCGTGTACATCCATGTGTGCATGCACGTGTGTATACATGTTTGTGCATGTGGATACATGTTTGTGCGTGTGTGTACACGTCTGCATGCACGTGTGTGTACACGTTTATGTATGTGGACACATGTTTGTGCATGTGTGTACACATGTGTGCACACGTGTGCATGTGCCTCTGTGTGCGCGTATCTGTACACGTGTGTATAGATGTGTGTGCACCCACGTGTGTACGTCCATGTGTGCATGCACGTGTGTGTATACACGTTTATGTATGTGGATACATGTTTGTGCATGTGTGTACACATGTGTGCATGCATTTGCATGTGTGTACACATCTGCGCACGTGTGTGCACGTGCCTCTGTGTGCGTGTATCTGTACACGTGTGTGTAGATCCGTGTGCACCCACGTTTGAACGTCCATCTGTGCATGCACACGTGCGTGTACACGTTTATGTATGTCGATACATGTTTGTGCGTCTGTGTACACATGTGTGCATGTATCTGTACACGTGTGTATAGATGTGTGTGCGCCCACGTGTGTACGTCCATGTGTGCATGCACGTGTGTGTATACATGTTTATGTATGTGGATACATGTTTGTGCATGTGTGTACACATGTGTGCATGCATTTGCATGTGTGTACACATCTGTGCATGTGTGTGCACGTGCCTCTGTGTGCGTGTATCTGTATACGTGTGTGTAGATCCGTGTGCACCCACGTTTGAACGTCCATGTGTGCATGCACGTGTGCGTGTACACGTTTATGTATGTGGACACGTGTTTGTGCATGCGTGTACACGTGTGCGTGCACTTGCGTGTGTGTACTCGTCTGTACACGTGTGCACACATGCCTCTTTTGCGTGTATCTGTATACGTGTGTATGGATGCGTGTGCACCCACGTGTACGTCCGTGTGTGCACGCACACGTGTGTACACGTTTGTGTGTGGGTACATGTTTGTGCATGCATGTACAAGTGTGTGCGCACTTGTGTGGGCATGTACACACATGTGTACACACATGTCTGTATGTACATGTATCTGTACCCACGTGTATATGTGTGTGTGTGAACCTGGCTGGGCCCTGATGGAGGGTCCCTTGCCACCCTGACTCACAGCCGGCCTCGAGGTCCCGGCTCAAGAATCCAGAGTCCAAATAACTGGGTGGGTGGGGGTGTCAGGTGGGGGGTCCCCCACACAGACCATGTCTGATTTTCACGGGGGCTGAGCAGGGGGGCTTTGCCCGGATGGACACACGTGAGTGTCCATGCCATGTGAGAGCCAGACAGCTTTATCACAGCATCTCGGTCCTCTCAGGGGTCAGCGTGGGGTCTGCAGGGGGACCCAGAGGTGGACCCTTGGGGTGGGGACGTGGCCGTCCCAGCTTGGGGGGGGGCTTCCTGGAGTCCAGAGAGGGGCCCACGGGGCGGGGTTTCTCTGCTCCTACGGGGGCTCTAAGCTGAGTTCCTGGGCTCTGGCTGGGGTTCAAGGATGCAGAGCTCGTAGCTGGGGTCTGAGTTGGGGGGTCCCAGGGGTGTCAGGGCTGCAAACATGCAGAGCTGGTTCCTGGGGTCCCGGTGGGCTTCCTGGTTGCAGACTGGGTTCAGGTGGGCTTCCTGCTTGCAGGCGAGGCCCAGGTGGGGTTCCTGCTTGCAGACTGGGGTCCAGGTGGGTTTCCTGGTTGTAGACAGGGCCCAGGTGGGCTTCCTGCTTGCAGTCCGGGGCCCAGGTGGGCTTCCTGCTTGCAGACCGGGGCCCAGGTGGGCTTCCTGCTTGCAGTCCGGGGCCCAGGTGGGCTTCCTGCTTGCAGTCCGGGGCCCAGGTGGGCTTCCTGCTTGCAGTCCGGGGCCCAGGTGGGCTTCCTGCTTGCAGTCCGGGGCCCAGGTGGGCTTCCTGCTTGCAGTCCGGGGCCCAGGTGGGCTTCCTGGTTTTAGACTGAGGCCCAGGTGGGCTTCCTGCTTGCAGACGAGACCCAGGTGGCTTCCTGCTTGCAGACTGGGGCCCAGGTGGGCTTCCTGGTTGTAGACCGGGGCCCAGGTGGGTTTCCTCCTTGCAAACTGGGCCCAGGCGGGTTTCCTGGTTGTAGACTGAGGCCCAGGTGGGCTTCCTTTTTTGCAGACTGGGCTCCAGGTGGGCTTCCTGGTTGCAGACTGGACTTCAGGTGGGCTTCCTGGTTGCAGACTGGGTTCAGGTGGGCTTCCTGGTTGTAGACTGGGATCCAGGTGGCTTCCTGCTTGCAGACTGGGGCCCAGGTGGGCTTCCTGGTTGTAGACCGGGGCCCAGGTGGGTTTCCTCCTTGCAAACTGGGCCCAGGTGGGTTTCCTGGTTGTAGACTGAGGCCCAGGTGGGCTTCCTTTTTTGCAGACTGGGCTCCAGGTGGGCTTCCTGGTTGTAGACTGGGCTCCAGGTGGGCTTCCTGGTTGCAGACTGGACTTCAGGTGGGCTTCCTGGTTGCAGACTGGGTTCAGGTGGGCTTTCTGGTTGTAGACTGGGATCCAGGTGGGCTTCCTGCTTGCAGTCCCGGGCCCAGGTGGGCTTCCTGGTTTTAGACTAAGGCCCAGGTGGGCTTCCTGGTTGCAGACCGGGCTCCAGGTGGGTTTCTTGGTTGCAACTGGGGTCCCGGTGGGTTTCCTGCTTGCAGTCCGGGGCCCAGGTGGCTTCCTGCTTGCAGTCCGGGGCCCAGGTGGGCTTCCTGCTTGCAGTCCGGGGCCCAGGTGGGCTTCCTGGTTTTAGACTAAGACCCAGGTGGGCTTCCTGGTTGCAGACCGGGCTCCAGGTGGGTTTCTTGGTTGCAACTGGGGTCCCGGTGGGTTTCCTGCTTGCAGGCCGGGCTCCAGGTGGTCCTTCCACCGTCGCAGCCTGGGGTCACCGCCGGGGGTTTCTGCGTGCCTGGGGGCGCACCGGCCGGGTGTTCCCGGGCGCGGGCCTGCGGCGGGGGCCGGGGCGGCGCGCGGGGCGGGCCTGGCGGCGCGCGTTTCCGCCGTGAGCGCGGCCCGGCCGGTCCCCGGACACAGCGCCATGTCGCCGTGGCGCGCGGTGCGCGCGGCGCTGCGGGTCTACGTGGCGGGGGCGCTGGTGATGCTGTCGCAGCTGCTCCGCCGCTGCCTCGGGGGCTTCTCGGAGCCAGGTGAGCGCGCGCGGGGGGCCGCGGGGCGCACGGGTGGGTGGGTGGGGGGGCCTGGGACGGGGCGCACGGGCGCGCGCGCTCCCGGCCAGGGGGACGGGCGCGGGGGAGGGGGTTGGACCCGGGGACGCGACCTTGAGCCGGGCGCGCGCGGGAGGTGGACACTTTTGGGGGGGACCCGGCGCGCGCGGGAGGTGGAGACTTCGGGGCGGGGCGCGCGCCGGAGTTGCACAATTGGGGCAAGGGGCGCGCGCGAAGAGGGGGGGATGGACACGTTTGGGGCCGACCCCACAAGCAGGAGGTGGAGACTTTGGGGAGGGGCGCGCGCGGGAGGTGGAGACTTCAGGGGGCTCCCTGGTGCCCCCCACCCCCGCGGGGCGCACCCCCAGCGCGCAAGAGGCCCCGCACACCCCTGGTTCCGCCTCCACCGTCACCCCCGGGCGCCCCGGAGGCGCCTCCCGGAGCGGGGGCCGGGCCGGGTGCAGCTCCGCCCCGCGCGCATCCGGAAGGGGAGGCCCCGCGCTGCGCGGAGCGGACCAGGCCGCTGGACCCGAGCCCAGCCTCGAACTCAGCCCACCGCGGGGGTCCTGGACCCCCGCCGCCGCTGCCCCGGGTTTCGGGGTGCGCACCCCGCGGGGAGACCCCCCCGGAACCGCGCCGCCCGTCGCGGCGGGACGTGGCGAGGCCGCCGGAGCTCAGGGCCTGGCCGGTCCCTGCACCCGCGGCGGGGCCGTGTGCGGGCCCCCGGGGGACCCTCCTCGCCGCCCACCCCGCCCCAGCTCCGGTGGCCCGCGTGGGGGGCTTCCCCGGGGACCGCCAGGCGCGCCCAGCCCGGCCTCGGAGGCGCCCAGCGGCCCAGGGGCCTCCCCGAGCGGGCCCGAATCTGGCCGCGAGCGGCCTGGACACGCAGGTGTCCGTCTCTGGACAGCAAAAAAAAAAAAAAAAAGCAAAAAAAAAAAAAAGTAAATTGTTGCCCGACCGATGATACTCTTAGTTGCGACTGTTTCCAAGTTGAGAAACATTTGCGAGTTCAGATACAATGTTGCAATTCTAATCCCAGCGCCGAGGTCCCCAGGTGAGCCGCCTGCCCCGCCAACCTGCGGGCCTGGACAGGGGCCAAGCTGACTCCTGGTTCTGTGCTCAGGGCTGACTCCTGGCTCTGTGCTCAGGGCTCACTCCCGGCTCTGTGCTTAGGGCTGACTCCAAGATCTGTGATCAGGGCTGACTCCCACCTCGGTGCTCAGGGCTCATTCTTGGCTCAGTGCTCAGGGCTGACTCCTGGCTCTGTGCTCAGGACTGACTCCCAGCTCTGTGTTCAGGGCTGACTCCGAGGTCTGTGCTCAGGGCTGACTCCCACCTCAGTGCTCAGGGCTCACTCCCTGGCTCAGTGCTCAGGGCTGACTCCTAGCTCTGTGCTCAGGCTTCACTTGAGGGTCCCCGGCGACCCTATGAGGCCACCCAGCTGCACCCTCCGGGACCCCTCCCCGCACCCGAGGCCCCCCGTGGAACATTCCTCTGCTTCTTCTTTCTCCAGCCCTGTGTGTTTCTCTCCTTGGTGGCCTCCTTCCTTCCTGTGCCCTGGGCTTCAGGCTGGCGCGGGTGTGAATAATAACCTGTGACTGTCTCCAGACACACACACACACACACACACACAGACACACACACACACACACCCTGTGCGTCTGTAACTGCACCGTGATAGGGTCTGTCCGCAGTTCCCTGGTGTGTAGATAACACTGGATTGTCTTTGCTGTTCTCTCAGGGACCTCAGGGTTTATTCAGCCAGCCGCCGACCCGGGTTCGATTCCCAGCATCCCATAGGGTTCCCCCGAGCACCACCAGGAGGGATTCCTGAGTCCACAGCCAGGAGGAACCCCTGGGCATCGCCGGACGGGACCCAAAAAAGGAAAAAAAGAAAGAAATGAAAAGACTGATTGCCTTCATGGGGCGGGAGTGATAGCACAGCGGGGAGGGTGTTTGCGTTGCACACGGCCGACCCGGGTTCGATTCCCAGCATCTCATAGGGTCCCCTGAGCACCGGCAGGAGTGATTCCTGAGTGCATGAGCTAGGAGGAACTCCTGTGCATTGCTGGGTGTGACCCAAACAGCAAAAATAATAATAATAATATTAAAAAATTTAAAAAAAACTCTTAGGGGCTGAAGTGCTGATACACAACACAGGACACGTGGTTTACACACAGATGTCCAGGCACCCCAGATGGTCCCCTGAGACGCCCTATGGTCCCCTGAGCACCTCCAAGGATGATTCCTGAGTGCCAAGCCCCCGGGGACCGACAAAAGCAACTCCAGAGACTCGCTGAATATGACCCCAAAGCTGAAAATCAACAAACAAGCAACCGAAAAACACGCCTTTTAAATCTGGGTCTCCCCTTGACGCTGGGAGCCTGTTGTGGGCTGTGGGCTGACCTTGAATAAGAGTCTGAGTTAATTTTTTTGCTTTTTGGGTCACACCCAGCAATGCTCAGGACTCACTCCTAGCTCTGCACTCAGGAATGACCCCTGGCGATGCTCATGGGACCCTATGGGATGCTGGGAATCGAACCCGGTCGGCCACATGCAAGGCAAACGCCCTCCCTGCTGAGCTATCGCTCCAGCCCCTCTTCTCTCCTTCCTTCCTTCCTTCCTTCCTTCCTTCCTTCCTTCCTTCCTTCCTTCTTCCCTCTCAATTCTTTCCTTCCTTCCTTCCTTCCTTCTTCCCTCTCAATTCTTTCCTTCCTTCCTTCCTTCCTTTCTTCCTTCTTCCCTCTCAATTCTTTCCTTTCTTCCTTCCTTCCTTCCTTTCTTCCTTCTTCCCTCTCAATTCTTTCCTTCCTTCCTTCCTTCCTTCCTTCTTCCCTCTCAATTCTTTCCTTCCTTCCTTCCTTCCTTCCTTCCTTCTTCCCTCTCAATTCTTTCCTTCCTTCCTTCCTTCCTTCCTTCTTCCCTCTCAATTCTTTCCTTGTTCCTTCCTTCCTTCCTTCCTTCCTTCCTTCCTTCCTTCCCTTCCTCCCTCCCTCCCTCTCTTCTCTTTTTTTTTTTTTTTTTGCTTTTTGGGTCCCAGCCGGCAATGCTCAGGGGTCCCTCCTGGCTCCACACTCAGGAATCACTCCTGGCGGTGCTCGGGGGACCCTATGGGATGCTGGGAATCGAACCCGGGTCTGCCGTGTGCAAGGCAAACACCCTCCCTGCTGTGCTATCATCGCTCCAGCCCCTCTTCCTTCCTTCCTTCCTTCCTTCCTTCCTCTTTCTTTTTTTTTTTTTGCCTTTTGGGGTCCCACCCGGCGATGCTCAGGGGTTCCTCCTGGCTCATGAACTCAGGAATGACTCCTGGCAGTACACGGGGGATCCTAGGGGATGCTGGGAATCGAACCCAGGTCGGCCACGTGCAAGGCAAACGCCCTCCCCGCTGGGCTCTCGCTCCAGCCCCGGGAGTTTGAGTTCTAAGGCAGCTTTTTCCCACTGAGTTCCGTGACCCCCCCGCACACATTGCCGGGACCCCTAACTGCTACCTGCTGTATCCACCAGTATGTCCCCTCCTCCTTTGGGGTCAATAAAAATCATCAGTCATTGATTATGATTTGCTCGAGCGGGCCCAGTAACGTCTCCATTGGAGACTTTGTTGTTACTGTGTCTGGCATATCGAATACTCTCGGTAGATTATGATAATTCCCTTCACCTCAGCCTTATCCACCTTGACACACACACACACACACACACACACACACACGCACACACGCACACACACCCATTCTCATCCCAGGCATCGGACACTTTTTTTCAGCTCTTAATTTCTTTAGTTTGTATTTTCTTTCTTTCTTTTTTTTTTTTTTTCTTGTAGTCGTTTTGGGACTGGAGCGATCGCACAGTGGATAGGGAGTTGGCCTGGCACGCGGCCGACCCGGGTTCGATTCCTCCGCCCCTCTTGGAGAGCCCCTTGGCCAGCTCCCGAGAGGATCCCGCCCGCACGGTGGCAGAGCCTGGCAAGCTCCCCGTGGCGTCTTCGAGATGCCAAACACAGTGACAGCGAGTCTCACCCTGGAGACGTGACTGGTGCCCGCTCGAGCAAATCGACGAACAACGGGAGGACTGTGCTTCAGTGCCAGGGGCCCCTGATGCTTCCCAGAAAAATGCTAATGCAAAATGCCGCGTGTCGGGTTATGTGGTCCCTGTGGATGGCGGTGGAGAAGGAGGCAGACAGAGGAGTCAGTTGCGTTTCTCTGTGTCGCCAGGGCATGGCAAAGCTAGCCCCAGACACTTCAGTGCCCTTTGTGGTGATTTAAGAAAAATGGTGGGTGGCGGGGTGACCCTCTCAAGGGTGTTCCTGAACGCACAAGGCCCCACTGGAGATTGTCAGCCACCCGGACTATCGGTTCCATGCACGGGTTTGAGAAAGCAGCATTGGCGGGGTTGTAGAGACACACCAGGGAATGCTTTGGAGACCTCCGGGCTGCAGACAGCCGTGCTCTGGCGCTCAGGATAAAACTACAGGTGGGGGCTGGAGCGATAGCCCAGCGGGGAGGGTGTTGGCCTGCCACACGGCCGACCCGGGTTCGATTCCCAGCATCCCACAGGGTCCCCCGAGCACCGCCAGGAGTGACTCCTGAGTGCAGAGCCAGGAGGAACCCCTGTGCATCTCCGGGTGGGACCCAAAAAGAAAAAAAAAAAAACAAAACCAAAAAACGACCCCACCAACAGGCTACGTGATGCATGAGTTTAGGGCATCCAGCTGGGGGCCGGGGATATCGGAGCTTGGGAAGGGAGGCCCCTGCCTGCAGGAACAGCCCCTCCCTGCCCCTCCCCTGCCCCCCGTCTGCAAGGACCCCATGTCCCAGGGAGGACCCGTCCCCATGGTGCAGAGTGAGGACACGCATGTTTCTCTTAGGGGCACGGCCCCACCCCTGCACGGATGTTCAGTTCCCTCTGGGGCTCCCGGGGTGGGTCCTTCATGCCTCTTCCAGCTCCCAGGGTCTCTGGGCGTCCCTGGGCAGGGGACTTGGTCCCTCCCATCGCTTCTCCTCTGCGTCTGCGTCTCCTCCTGTGTCTCTGGGAAGGACGCTGTGGTCTGTACTCAGGGCTGACTCCCGGGTCTGTGCTCAGGGCTCACTCCTGGCTCTGGACTCAGGGCTGACTCCCGGCTCTGTGCTCAGGGCTGACTCCCGGCTCTGTGCTCAGGGCTGACTCCCGGCTCGACGTCTCCCGAGCGTATGAACATGTGCGGTGTCCCGGAAAGATCTGCCCACACGCAGTTCCCTCTCCCTTCCCCCCAAACCCATGCGCATGGGCTTGTGCGGTGTGCACGCTGAGCCATGTGCTGGGTGACGACTCCGTGGCCAAGCTGGTTGCCGGCGCACCGGCTCTTCTAGGAGCGTTTGCGTTCAGATCCGTGCCAACGTGCTTTCGGGTGGGGGAGACGCAGGGTTGCAAGATTTGGAAAGTTGCCTGGTGCGAGGGAACGCGGGCGCCCTAGCCGGGGGCGCAGCTGCTTGGAATGTTACGCCTTGGGTACGTCCCCAAGCCCCTGCCTGCGGCTGCAGTGGGGACCTTCGGCTGCTAGGAACATTGCGCCCTGGGCGCTTCCCTTTGGAACGTTGCGCCCTGGGCGTGTATTATCGGAACGTTGTACCCTGGTACCATATGATTAGAATGTTGCACCCTTGGTGCGTCCCGTTGGAACATTACGCTCTCGGTGCATATTATTGGAACGTGGGACCTTGGGCGCGTATTATTGGAACGTTGCGCCCTGGGCGTCTGTTATTGGAACATTGCACCCTGGTCGCGTACCGTTGGAACGTTGCGCTTTGGGCGCGTATTATTGGAACATTGCGCCCTGGAAACAAATTAATAGGATGTTGTGCCTTGGATGCGTCCCGTTGGAACATTACGCCCTGGGCGCTTATTATTGGAGCGTTGCACCTTAGGTGCGTATTATTGGAACATTACGCCCGGGGTGCATCCTGTTGGAACATTGCTCCCTGGGCGCTTCCCTTTGGAACGTTGCGCCTTGGGCACGTGTTATTGGAACATTGCGCCCTGGGTGCGTCCCGTTGGAACATTACGCCTTGGACTCGTATTATTGGAACATTGCGCTCTGGGTGGTTCCCGTTAGAACGTTGCGCCCTGGGCGTATCCCACCGCGACGTGCCGTCAGCGCGTCCGATGGGCACGTTGCGCCCCTCGGCGCATCCCATTGGAACGCTGCGCCCTGGGTGTGTCCAAGCCCTTGGCTGCGGCTGCCGCCGTGAGGACCTATCTGCAGGCGCGCGCCCGCGGAAGATTGCGCCCTGGGCGCATCCATCCGAGCCCCTGGGTGTGGCCACAGCGCGCCCGTGCCGTGGCCTCTTCCTGCCCGTGCGCCCCGCTGGTGGCCAGCCCGATAGCCGCGCGCCGGGTAGAGCAGAGGGGAGGCCTGGCTGCAGGGTTCCAGCTTGCGTCCTCCCTCCCCCGAGCCCGGGGCCACTTCTCATGCCGTGTTTATCTTGCTACTTCTTAGCAGGTGGACGCGAGTGAGCCGCCCGCGGGGGCCCCCTCCCCCATCCTCCTCTCCTCCCCGGCCCGGGCCAGGGGCGCAGCCATGGAGACCAAGGCGGCGGCGGCGGCGGCGGCCGAGGGCTGCCCGAGCGACCTGAAGCTGGTGGCACACCCGCGCGCCAAGAGCAAAGTCTGGAAGTACTTCGGCTTCGACACCAACGCCGACGGCTGCATCTTGCAGTGGAAGAAGATTTACTGCCGCATCTGCATGGCGCAGATCGCCTACTCGGGGAACACGTCCAACCTCTCCTACCACCTGGAGAAGAACCACCCCGAGGAGTTCTGCGAGTTCGTCAAGAGCAACACGGAGCAGATGCGCGAGGCCTTCGCCTCGGCCTTCTCCAAGCTCAAGCCCGACGCCGCCGCCGCCGCCTCCCAGCAGGGCGCGTCGGAAGCTGCGTGCGCCCCTGCGGCGTCGGCCTCCTCCTCCTCCTCCTCCTCCTCCTCTTCCTCCGCCTCCTCCTCCTCCTCCGCCGCCTCCTTTTCCTCCTCCTCCTCCTCCTCCTCCGTGGTGGCCCCGTGCGCCCTCGCCGCTGCTTCCTCGTCCGCCTCGTCCTCCTCCTCCGGAGGTAGCAGCGGCGTTGGCGGCGGCGCCAAGGCGGGCCTGGACAGCAAGCGCCAGCAGGAACTGACCGCCGCCGTGCTGGGCCTCATCTGCGAGGGCCTCTACCCGCCGTCCATCGTGGACGAGGCCACGTTCCAGGCGCTGCTGCGGACGGCCGAGCCGCGCTACGAGCTGCCCAGCCGCAAGTTCTTCTGCAGCCGCGCCCTGCCCGAGCAGTACGCGGCCGTGCGCGCGCGGGTGCTCCAGGAGCTGGCGGCCGCGCCCTGGTGCGCCCTCACCGCCGACATGTGGGCCAGCGCCAGCCAGAACCGCACCTACGTCACCTTGGCGGCGCATTTCCTGCGCGCCGGCCGGGGCACCCCGCCGGGGGCCGCCCCGTCGGCGCTCACGCCGGGCGCCCGCTGCCTGAAGACCTTCGAGGTGCCCGAGGAGAACGCGGCGGAGACGGTGACGCGCGTGCTCTACGAGGCCTTCATCGAGTGGGGCATCGGCTCCAAGGTCTTCGGGGCCACCACCGACGGCCGCAAGGACCTGGTGAAGGCGTGCGCGCTGCTGGACATCGGCGTCCACATGCCGTGCCTGGGCCAGGCCTTCGAGGCGGGCATCCAGCAGGCCTTCCGCCTGCCGCAGGTCGCGGGGCTCCTGGCGCGCTGCCGCAAGCTGGTGGAGTACTTCCAGCAGTCCTCCGTGGCCACCTACCTGCTGTACGAGAAGCAGAAGCAGCAGCAGCAGCCGGCCCCTCGCATGCTGGCCAGCAACCGCGTGGCCGGCTGGGCCAGCACCCTGGCCATGCTGCAGCGGCTGCGCGAGCAGCAGTTCGCCGTGGCCGCCGTCCTCCTGGAAGACACCAACAGCCACCACCTGATGCTGGAGGCGGCCGAGTGGGCCACCATCGACGCGCTGGTGGACCTGCTGCGGCCCTTCGAGCAGGTGGCCGAGCTGCTGTCCGCCTCCCGCTACCCCACCATCAGCATGGTCAAACCCCTGCTGCACATGCTGCTGAACACCACGCTGACCCTCAAGGAGACGGACGCCAAGGAGATCAGCATGGCCAAGGAGGTCATCGCCAAGGAGCTGTCCGCCACCTACCAGGAGACGCCGGAGATCGACATGTTCCTCAACGTGGCCACCTTCCTGGACCCGCGCTACAAGCGCCTGCCCTTCCTGTCGGCCTTCGAGCGGCAGCAGGTGGAGAACCGGGTGGTGGAGGAGGCCAAGGCGCTCCTGGACCAGCTCAAGGACGCGCCCTTCGCGGGAGACAAGACCTACCCGGCGGCGCCCGACGAGGCGCCCTCGCCCGCCAAGAAGTGCGCGCTGGGCAGCGGCGGCGGCGGCCCCGGGCCCGGGAGCGTCATCAACAACATGCTGGCCGAGATCTTCTGCCCCACGGGCGGCGTGGAGGACGAGGAGGAGTGCCACGCGCAGGTTCTGGAGGAACTCAGCAACTTCAAGTCGCAGAAGGTGCTGGCGCTGGGCGAGGACCCTCTCAAGTGGTGGTGTGACCGCCTGGCGCTGTTCCCGCTGCTGCCCAAGGTCCTGCAGAAGTACTGGTGCGTGGCGGCCACGCGCGTCCCCCCGCGCCGCCTCTTCGGCTCCGCGGCCACCGTGCTGGGCGCCAAGCGCAACCGCCTGGCGCCGGCCCACGTCCACCAGCAGGTCTTCCTGTACGAGAACGCGCGCGCGCCCGACGCCGAGCCCGAGGCCGAGGACGAGGGCGAGTGGGGGCTGGACCCCGAGCAGGGCTTGGCCCTGGGCGACCCCGCGCACGGGAGCTTCTTGGGCCTCCGCGAGGCTGGGGCTGGGGGAATCGGCGGCGGGGGCGCCTTTCTTTGACCCTCCCGCGGGATGCAAGAGTGGACCCTGCGCAGCGCCCAGGAGGCACGCGTGGACGGGGACGGCTCAGGCCACCCGGGCGCCCTGTCCAGGCGCTGGGATGGCCCGAGCCAGGCCGCCACGCGGACGGCAAGCTTCATTGCACACATGTAGTGCGCCCGCGTGTGCGCACGTGGGTGCCCGGACTGGCCCCTCGGGCGCGCCACCACCAAGGCAGCCGGCCTTGGGCGCCCTTGGGCGCGCACAGAGGCACCGCGAGGCTGCGCCACGGAGGCCAGGGCGGCCACGGATATTCAGATGCTGCTGCAGGCGCGCGGCGGTGTGGAAGGCTCCGAGGACGCGCAGGGAGAGACTTGAGGGCCGGGAGGAGCCCTGCGGGGCGACCTGAACATTTGAAAAATTGCACCCGAGAAAGAGAGAGAGAGAGAGAGAGAGAGAGAGAGAGAGAGAGAGAGAGAAAGAGAGAGAGAGAGAGAGGGGCATTCAGGCTTTGGAGCCCCTGTGTCAAGTTGGAGGGCGCTGGAGAGGTGTGAGCCAAAGGGCCCGAACGTTTTGTTGCGTCTGGTCGGAGCCCTGGAGAGTGGCCCATCCCCCTGCCCCCAACAAAGGCGGCACACAGCCCCTTCCCCTAGCCAGAACAGAACAAAAACCCAACCCGCAAGGGCACGTGCAAACGGCGCATTTGGAATTCCCGTGCCCGGCCCTCTCAGATCTGGGAGCCCCTCGCTCTGGGAACCTCTCACAACCCCCCTCTGCAAGATTGAAATCTCTCCGCGCCCCCTCTGCCCGAGTGAGTGTGCCGTGAGAGGTGGCCCCGGGTCTGGGGGCGCAGACACGTTAAGGCACGGTCCTACCCCGCCCCCCGCCCCCCAAACTCACCCCTCTGCGCTCTGGACACCTCTGTCCACGGAGTCGGGACTCTCCAGGGTCCTCCTTGGAAAGGAGCATCCGCTAGGGGCCCCCAAGCACTGCCAGGAGCGATTCCCGAGTGCGTGAGCCGGGAGGAACCCCTGAGCATCGCCGGGTGGGACCCAAGAAGCAGAAAAAAAATTGTTTAAACTAAAACGGAAATGTTAATTTTTGATAGTTGGGGTGGTCCTGGGGCCAGGTGGGAAATGTGCTCTGTGTGTGTGTGTGTGTGTCTGAGAGAGAGAGTGCTCACGGTTGCATGAGTGTGTGTATGCATAACAGCGTTTGTGTGAAAAAGTGTGTGTGTGTGTGTGTGAGAGAGAAAGTGCATGCCCGAGAGTGTGTGAGAAAAAGTGTGTCCCTATGTGCCGGAGTGTGTGTGCACAAGAGTGTTTGTGTACACGAACAGAGTGTGTATAAGAGAGAAAGTATGCACGCAACTGAGTGAGTGTGTGAGAGAAAAAGTGTGTCCAGATGTGCCGGAGTGTGTGTGTGTGTTTGAGAGTGTGTGTGCATGAAGAGAGTGTGTGTGTGTCTGAGAAACGTGTGTGTCAGAGTGCGTGGAACAGTGTGTGTGTGCGTGAGAGTGTGGATGCTTGTGCGTGAGCGTGTGTGGGAGTGCGTGTGAGACTGTGTGTCTGAGCGTGCTCGTGAGCCAGTGTGTGTGCGGGTGCGTGTGTGTGTGGGGGTGTGCATGCGTCTGAGAAATGTGTCTATGAGAGTGTGCATATGCGCGTGAGTGTGTGTGCGTGACCATGTGTGTGTGTGAGTGAGAGAAAGTGCTTGAGGCGACGTGATTGTGTGTATGCACGACAGAGTTTTGTGTGTGTGAACAAGCGTGTACGTGAGAGTGTGTATTAGAGAGTGTGCATGTAAGAGAAAAAGTGTGCACGCAGCAGAGTGAGTGTGTGAGAGAGAAAAAGTGTGTCCATGTGTGCTGGTGTGTGTGTGTGCGCACACAAGAGAGGTGTTTGTGTGCCTGATGAGAGTGTGTGTACATGAGAAATGGGTATGTGTGTGAGAGTGCGTGGGACAGTGTGTGTGTGTGTGCATGAGAGCGTCTGTGTATATGTGTGTGCTTGCGTGTGTGAGAGTGCGTGTGAGAACTGTGTGTCGTGAGCGTGTTCCTGAACCAGTGCGTGTGGAGAGCACGTTTGTGTGGGTGTGCACTGGTCTGAGAGTGTGTGTGGGAGCTTGTATGAGAGTGTGCATGAGAGTGTATACACGCGAGAGTGCGTTTGTGTGCGTGAGCGTGTCTGTATGTGTGAGCGTGTCTGTATGCATGAGCGTGTGCGTGTGAGAATGTGTGTGCGTGCGAGATTGTGTGTCTGTGTCCATGAGAGAGCGTGTGTGCATTGCTTGAGATGTTCGACTCCCGTGAGCGCCAAAGCTAGCTCCAGCCGCCGTGCAGTGCGCCCCACTCTCAAATGCGAACCCCCTTGTCCGCTTTCTGGCCACGTGCCCCGACCCGCCCGCAGACCCCCCGAGACCCCCACCCGCAGCTGCGACTGACTTGTCATTTTCCCCTCGTCGTCTTTCGAACCCTGCGTCCTCCCCTTATTTAACACTGTTCAATAAAGCGTCAGATGAGTCTGGAGCTGCTTGCTGGATGTGGGACCACACTTTCTCCTCGTGGCAAGGGAGAAAGGACAAACCAATGTCATCCTACAATCCACCATCGATCTGTCCATCCTTCCGTCCATCCACCAATCCATCCTTCCATCCTTCAGTCCATTCACCCACTCATCCATCCATCTATCCACTCATCTATCCATCCATTATCCATTCATCCACCCATCAGTTCATCCATCCAGCCTTCTACCAATCCACCCATCCACCCACTCATTCATCCATCCATTATCCATCCTTCCATCCATCCATTCACCCATCCATCCATCCATCCGTCCGTCCGTCCATCCATCGATCCATCTATCCACCCATCCACCCATCCATCCATCCATCCATCCACCCATCCATCCACCCACCCATCCATCCACCCATCGACCCACCCATCCACCCATCCATCCACCCATCCACCCATCCATCCATCCACCCATCCATCCATCCACCCATCCATCCATCCACCCATCCACCCATCCATCCATCCATCCATCCATCCATCCATCCATCCACCCACCCATCCACCCATCCACCCATCCATCCATCCACCCACCCACCCATCCATCCACCCACCCACCCATCCATCGACCCATCCATCGATCCATCGATCCATCCATCCACCCACCCATCCACCCACCCATCCATCCGTCCATCCATCCATCCATCCATCCATCCATCCAACCACCCACCCATCTATTTGCACATTCTTCTAATGAGGTTACTAGGGCAAGGGCTCATGGCACCTCCAGTCCTACCCTCAGCTCCCCCCAACCGCGGGCCCCTCACCAAAAGGAGATGGGTGTGAGGTGTGATCGAAGAGTGTGAGAATTTGAGAGAGAGAGAGAGAGAGAGGGAGGGAGAAAGAGGCAAGGAAACAGAGAGACGGGGAGAGAGAAGGAGAGAAGTAGATAGGATCTAGGGAGAGAGAGAGAGGACAGAGGGCTAGAGAGAGAGGGAGAGAGTGGAGGGAAGGAGTGAGAGGGAGAGAGAGGGAGAGACCAATGCAGAGAATCAGCGGGAGAGAGAGAGAGACAGAGAGAGAGACAGAGAGAAACACGGAGAGAAGACAGAAGAGTTTGCTGCCCATGGTGTGTGGGTTGACCAACCCAAAACCCCGTAGAGCAGAACCAGACCGGGAGGTGGAAACACAGTAGGGGTGTGTGTGTGTGTGTGGTGTGGGGGGGAGGCACAACTCCATTCCAAACCCCGCCCCCTGGTTGCTAGAACATTCCTCCTTACTCTGGGTTCTGCCCGTCAATCCAGGTGCTGTCCTCGTCAAGCTCTTTGAGTTTGGTGGGACCGGGGGTCACCCACACCAGCATGATTCCCCACCCCGGTCCAAGTCCAAAGCTCTGTATTGCCTACGCTTGCTATACCACATAACAAGCTGCAAAGCTCTGCAGTGCAAGAAAACACAACATCGCCTGTGAATGCAGTGCAATCTGGTGTCACATGACCTAGAGCAAGCATGAAGGTGTAGAAGCGTCTGGCCTCCTTTCCAAGGCACCCACGTGGGCGCCATGGCTTAGCCAGGCGGTCCCAGGGGCTGTGACGTGGATGGCTTCTCAGGTACGTGGCTGGGGCCGACAGGAGCCTGAGGGAAATGGCCACAGGGCCCTGAACACGCAGCTGGGATGGTGTGGCCGGTGTGGGACACGGTGTCTTACTCCGTGTAAGACAGCCCCTTACTACTCCTCCTCTTCCTGGAGTGAGCCCTGAGCACAGAGCCGGGAGTGAGCCCTGAGCACAGAGCAGGGAGTCAGCCCTGAGCACAGAGCTGGGAGTCAGCCCTGAGCACAGAGCCGGGAGTCAGCCCCGAGCACAGAGCTGGGAGTCTGTCCTGAGCACAGCTGGGTGTGCCCCCCCTCAAATCTCGATCTTATTTGTATAATGTAGCATATTGGGAACTTAGCAATGCCCCCATTGGGCTCCTGGTTCACTGCAGACACCCACTTCTTGTCTCGGTGCTGGTGGGGCTTGAGCCCAGCTCCGTAATCGGAACATTTCCCCCATCAGGAGTTGAGATTTTACGAGACAGGGGACTCCTCATTCCTCCTCTTTTCTTTTTTACTATTTTTTAATTTATTCTCACTTAATTGTAATGAATCACCTTGAGATACAGTTACAGACTGACAAACTTTGGTGGCTACATTGTAGTCACACAATGATCCTTTTACTTTTTAATTATTTTCTTTTTGAATCACCGTGAGACACAGTTACAAGCTTTCCTGTTTGAGTTTCAGGCACACCATGATGGAACCCCCCTCCCTCCACCAGTGCCCATTCCCCACCCCCAATGTCCCCAGTATCCCCCCATCCCACCCTCCCCCTGCCTCCAGGGCAGACAATCTCCCCCAGACTCTCTCTCCACTTTGGGGCATCATGGTTTGCAATACGGACACTGAGATCAATCTAGATCAATACAAACCAAATACCGATCACGTTGGGTCCTTGATCTACTCTCAGCACACACCTCCCATCCCGAGCGATGCCTCCATCCCTCCCTGACTCACTGACCCCTTCTCCATCCCAGCCACCTTCTCCCTCGCGTCATGAGGTCAACGTCCAACCATGGGGCATTCCTCCTGGCCCTTGTCTGTACTGTCCTTGGGTGTCAGTCTCCTATTATGTTATTTTACTATATTGAATCACTGTGAGACACAGTTACAAGCTTTCCTGTTTGAGTTTCAGTCACGCAATGATGGAACCCCCATATCTCCACCAGTTCCCATCCTCCCCAATGTCCCCAGTATCCCCCCCATCCCACCCTCCCCCTGCCTCCAGGGCAGACAATCTCTCCCAGACCCTCTCTCTCCTTTGGGGCATCATGGTTTGCAATACAGACACTGAGATCAATACAGATCAATACGGATCCAATACCGATCATGTTGGGTCCTTGATCTTTTCTCAGCACACACCTCCCATCCCGAGCAACGCCTCCATCCCTCCTTGACTCAGAGACCCCTTCTCCAAACCAGCTGCCTTCTGCCCTAGCTCATGAGGCTGGCGTCCAACCCTGGGGCAATCTTCCTGGCGCTTGTGTCTACCGTTCTTGGGCGTCAGTCTCTAATTATGTTATTTTATTATATTGAATCACTGTAAGATGCAGTTACCAAGCTTTCCTGTTTGAGTTTCAGTCACATAATGACGGAACCCCCATCCCTCCACCAGTGCCCATTCCCCACCACCAATGTCCCCAGTATCCCCCCATCCCCCCATCCCCCTGCCTCCATGGCAGACAATCTCCCCCAGACTCTCTCTCTCTCTCCTTTGGGGCATCACGGTTTGCAATACAGACACTGAGATCAATGCAGATCAATCCAGATCCAATACCGATCACATTGTGTCCTTGATCTACTCTCACGGACACATCTCCCATTTCGAGCGATCCCTCCCACCATCAGTGACTCAGTGACCCCTTTTCCATCCCAGCTGCCTTCTCCCCCAGTTCACAAGGCCGGCGTCCAACCCTGGGGCAATCCTCCTGGCCCTGGTCTCGACTGTCCTTGGGTGTGTCCGTCTCTGATTGTGTTATTTTATATTCCACAAATGAGGGCAGCCCTTCTTGTCTCTGACTCGAGGACGCTGCCTTCTGCCGCCTTGCAAAGGGCCGGGGGCCACCCACAAGAACCCCCTTATCTCCGCGAACTCTTTGTGTGTGTGTGTGTGTGTGTGTGTGTGTGTGTGTAGGGGGTGTTGTGTGAAGCATAGGATCCTCCAGCGCAGACCCTCAGAGAAGACATAAGTGCTGTTGTGATCCCGTCAGCCAACGTCTCGACCCCAATTCTCTCCGCCCGTGCCGTTGGTCCTTAAGGTTGAACCCTGCCCCTGGGTGGGTGGCCTCTTAGGGGGAGGGACACCCGCAGACTCACTTTTTTAAATTTTGGGGTCCCACCCGGCGATGCTCAGGGGTTTTTCTTGGCTCTGCACTCAGGAATCACTCCTGGCGGTGCTCAGGGGACCCTAGGGGATGCCGGGGATCGAACCCGGGTCGGCCACGTGCCAGATCAATGGCCCTTCCCTCTGGGCTGTCGCTCCGGCCCCTAGACTCAATGTCCTTCCTTCTTCCTTTTCTCCCTGGTTAATGGGAGCGGCCGCTTTAGGAGGCGTGGGGTGCGGGGAGAGGGGTTCGAGAGGGTTTATCTTGTTGTTTTATTTATTTATGTTACGTGAGAGATGTTGAGGAATTCCTTTTCCTTGAATCACTGCGAGATGTGGATGAGTTCCGTTTTCGGGGGTCACTGTGCCATGCACCGTTGCAAAGTTGCGAGCGACTGGGTTCCAGCCCTGTCGTGTTCCAACACCCGTCTCGTCACCCCAACACCAGTGTCCTCAGGTTCCCTCCTGCCTGTCTGTGTGGAAGACACCTTCCTTTCCTCTCTCTCTGTCTGTCTCTGTTTCTGTCTGTCTCTCTCTGTGTCTCTGTCTCTCTCTCTCTCTGTGTCTCTCTGTCTTTCTGTCTCTCTCTGTCTCTCTCCCTTTGAGTGTGTCTCTCTCTCTGTCTCTGCCTCTTTGTGTATGTGTCTCTGTCTCTCTGTCTCTGTCTCTCTATCTCTGTCTCTTTGAGTGTGTCTCTCTCTGTCTCTGCCTCTTTGTGTATGTGTCTCTGTCTCCGTCTCTCTCTGTCTCTTTGAGTGTGTCTCTGTCTCTCTCTGTCTCTGCCTCTTTGTGTGTGTGTCTCTGTCTCTCTCTGTCTCTGTTTCTCTCTGTCTCTCTCTGTCTCTCTTTGTCTCTGCCTCTTGGTGTGTGTGTCTCTGTCTCTCTTTGTCTCTGTCTCTGTCTCTGTCTCTTTGAGTGTGTCTCTCTCGTCTCTGCCTCTTGGTGTGTGTGTCTCTGTCTCTCTCTGTCTCTCTCCCTTTGAGTGTGTGTCTCTCTCTCTGTCTCTGCCTCTTTGTGTATGTGTCTCTGTCTCTGTCTCTCTCTGTCTCTTTGAGTGTGTCTCTCTCTGTCTCTCTGTCTCTGCCTCTTTGTGTGTGTGTCTCTGTCTCTCTCTGTCTCTGTTTCTCTCTGTCTCTGTCTCTCTTTGTCTCTGCCTCTTGGTGTGTGTGTCTCTGTCTCTCTTTGTCTCTGTCTCTGTCTCTTTGAGTGTGTCTCTCTCGTCTCTGCCTCTTGGTGTGTGTGTCTCTGTCTCTCTCTGTCTCTCTCCCTTTGAGTGTGTCTCTCTCTCTGTCTCTGCCTCTTTGTGTATGTGTCTCTGTTTCTCTCTGTCTCTCTGTCTCTCTCTATCTCTGTCTCTTTAATTGTGTCTCTCGCTGTCTCTGCCTCTTTGTGTATGTGTCTCTGTCTCTGTCTCTCTGTCTCTTTGAGTGTGTCTCTCTCTGTCTCTGCCTCTTTGTGTGTGTGTCTCTGTCGCTCTCTGTCTCTGCTTCTCTCTGTCTCTCTCTGTCTCTCTGTCTGTCTCTTTGAGAGTGTCTCTCTCTGTGTCTCTTTGTTTCTGTCTCTTTGAGTGTGTCTCCCTCTGTCTCTGCCTCTTTGTGTATGTGTCTCTGTTTCTCTCTGTCTCTCTCTGTCTCTTTGAGTGTGTCTCTCTCTGTCTCTCTATGTCTCTGCCTCTTTGTGTGTGTGTCTCTGTCTCTCTCTGTCTCTCTCTGTCTCTGCCTCTTGGTGTGTGTGTCTCTGTCTCTCTTTGTCTCTGTCTCTGTCTGTCTCTTTCTCTTTGAGTGTGTCTCTCTCGGTCTCTGCCTCTTTGTGTGTGTGTCTCTGTGTCTCTCTTTCTCTGTTTCTCTCTGTCTCTGTCTCTGTCTCTTTGAGAGTGTCTCTCTCTGTGTCTCTCTGTCTCTGCCTCTTTGTGTGTGTGTGTGTCTCTGTCTCTCTGTCTCTCTCTCTCTCTCTCTCTCTCTCTCTCTCTCTGTCTCTTTCTATCTGTCTCTGTCTCTCTCTCCTTTCGGGCATGGTGGTTTGCAATACAGATGCCAAAACTTGATCATGCATGCCACTTGACGACTACCTTCCTTCAGCACTCAGTTCCTGTCCAGAGTGACCATGTCCAGCTACCACCATCCTACTGGTCCCTTTTCCATCCTCACTTTTCCATCCACCCAGCCATCCGCCCCTCCTACACGCACGAACACACACACACACACACACACACACACACACACACACAGAGTTACGGCAAGCAGCAACTCAAGTTGCGTGAAAGGAGTCAGAAGGAGAGGCCCAGACCTACAAGGACGGCACTCACTTGTGGGATATAAAATAACGTAACAGGGGGCTGGAGCGATAGCCCAGCGGGGAGGGCGTTGGCCTTGCACGCGGCCGACCCGGGTTCGATTCCCAGCATCCCCTAGGGTCCCCTGAGCACCGCCAGGAGTGTGATTCCTGAGTGCAGAAGCAGGAGGAACCGCTGAGCGTCGCTGGCTGGGACCCCAAAAGCAAAATAATAATAATAATAATAATAATAATAATAAAAGTAACAGAATAGGAGACCAACAGCCAAGGACAGTAGGCGCAAGGGTCAGGAGGAGGCGTCCACAGCTGCAAGCTTCTCGCTTGGAACTCAGGGAATTCTGCCCGTGATGCAGGTCAATGCATTCATTGGCAAGCACCCCGCACAGACCCTTGCCTCGTCCCGTCCCGCTGCTGGTCGGGGTTCGAACCCAGCCCCCGAAGGGCGCGGTTTAAGCCGCTGGGAGGGCCCCGTGGTCCATGGCACTGCGGGGAGGAATTGGCTAAGCGAGCTCTGATATTTACGGCGGTGAGTTGACGGGTTAATTTCCCAGCTCCCAGGCGGACACGGAGCCTCCGAGGACGCCCGGCCAGACGGATGATCTAATCCACTCCCGAGACCGACGTTGGCTCTTCACTCCGCTTGGCACTGGGAGGGCCACGGGGGGTGGGCAGAGCACGTGCCCCGGGTGCGTTTCTGGGAGAGGGGCCGCCTTGCTCACCATCTTTCATCCGGTACATCAATTACCCCCGGTGTTGACGGGGTCCGTGGCCCGCTGAGGGGTGTGTGTGTGTGTGTGTGTGTGTGTGTGTGTGCGTGAGAACCGTGACATGTTCTGAGCCCGGCATCCGTCATCCATCACGCCAGCCTAGGTGGAAAGGATTGAGGATATTGTCTTTTTAAACCTTTAATCTCTTTTTTTTTTGGCTTTTTGGGTCCCACCCGGCGATGCTCAGGGGTCCCTCCTGGCTCTGCACTCAGGAATCACTCTTGGATGTGCTCGGGGGACCCTACGGGATGCTGGGAATCGAACCCGGGTCGACCTTGTCCAAGGCAAATGCCCTCCCTGCTGGGCTATCACTCCAGCCCCCCTCCCTTCCTTCCTTCCTTCCTTCCTTCCTTCCTTCCTTCCTTCCTTCCTTCCTTCCTTCCTTCCTTCCCTCCTCCCTACCTCCCTTCCTTCCTCCCTCCCTCCCTTCCTTCCTTTCTCTCTTCCTCTCTCTCTTTCTTTTCTTTCTCTTTTTGGGTCCCACCCGGTGATGCTCAGGAATCCCTCCTGGCGGTGCTCGGGGGACCCTGTGGGATGCTGGGAATCGAACCCGGGTCGGCCGGGTGCCAGGCAAGCGCCCCCCCCCGCTGGGCTATCGCTCCAGCCCCTCTCTCTTCCTTCCTTCTTCCCTTCCTTCCTTTCTTTCTTCCTTCCTTCCTTCCTTCCTTTTCTTCTTCCCTCTCTCCTTCCCTCCCTCCCTCCCTCCCTCCCTCCCTTCCTTCCTTCCTTCCTTCCTTTTCATTCCTTCCTTCCTTCCTTCCTTCTTTCCTTCCTTTCCCTCCCTTCCTCCCTCCCTCCCTTTCTTTCTTCCTCCCTCCCTTCCTTCCTTCCTTCCTCCTTTCCTTCCCTCCTTTCTTCCTTCCTCTTTTTTCCTCTTTCTCTTTCCTTCCTTCCTTCCTTCCTTCCTTCCTTCCTTCCTTCCTTCCTTCCTTCCTTCCTCCTTTCCTTCCCTCCTTTCTTCCTTCCTCTTTTTTCCCTTCTTTCTTTCTTTCTTTCTTTCTTTCTTTCTTTCTTTCTTTCTTTCTTTCTTTCTTTCTTGTCCCACCCGGTGATGCTCAGGGGTCCCTCCTGGCTCCTGCACACTCAGGAATCCCTCCTGACGGTGCTCGGGGGACCCTATGGAATGCCAGGACTCAAACCCGGGTTGGCCGCATGCCAGACCAGCGCCCTCCCCGTTGGGCTCTCACTCCAGCCCCCCAAGGTTATTTTCTTGTCTCTACCCCAAACCGTAGCTTCTGTCTCGCCTTTTCCAAACAGACTCTGGTGGGGGGTGGCTGGAGAACTGGTCAGCAGGGCGGGTGTCTGCTCTTCACACGGGCCAGGCCGGTGTCAACCAGATCCCCCAGCACCCCGGGAGTGACCCCTGCAGGCAGAGCCTGGAGTCGTCCACCACTGCTGAGCGGCTGTTACTGGGGGGTGGGTGGACGCAGCATCTGGTCTACCAGCTGGTCACAGCCCAGCCGCCTTTCTTGGTTTCCAGGGAATATCGGAGTGTGTGTGGGGTGGGGGACATCGTTTGCTTCCGGCTGTCCGTGCACACAACCCCGTTTCTCTCCTGCTTTGAGTCACTACAGTATTTTCGTTGTGAGTCAACGATGCAGTCTTATTCCCACGGAAACACAATAGGTGATTCTGTGTGTCCACTAAATATTGTACACGCACGGGCCTGAGGCAGCTGTTTTGACAGCTCGTAGCACGATCTAACTGCGTGCCAATGGTCCATGTGTGCCTCTGTGTGTCTTTATTGCATACCAGTGTTTTTTTTTTAGTTTTTATTAGTGAAAACACCATGAGGTCCAGTCGTAGACTTACAGATTTTGGTGCTTGGGTGTCAGTTATACAATGACCGAGTACCCATCCCTCCACCAGTGCCCATTCTTCATCATTTACTTTTTTTTTTTTAAGTTTTTGTTAGTGAAACAACATGAGGTACAGTTGTAGACTTACAAATTTTTGCCACTTGGGTTTCAGTTCTACAATGATCGAACACCCATCCCTCCACCAGTGCCCATTTCCCACCACCACGGATCCCAGTGTCCCTCCCACCCCCCATCCCCCCCATCCCACCCTGCCTCTGTGGCAGGGCATTCCCTTTGGTTCTCTCTCTCCTTTTGGGTGCTGTGTTTTGCAAGAGAGGCACTGAGTGGCCATCATGTTCGGTCCATAGTCTACTTTCAGCATGCTTCTGCCATTCTGGGAGGATCCTCCCAACACCCTTTATTTGGTGCTCCCTTCTCTGTCTGAGCTGCCTTTTCCCCTAGCGTGTGTGGCTGGCCTCCAAGCCATGCAGTGAACCTCCTGCATACCAGTGTGTTTTGATGCCTAGATACTGTCTGTCCGTGGATTTTTTTTTCCCTTTTGCTTTTTGGGTCACACCCGGCGATGCTCAGGGGTCCCTCCTGGCTCTGCACTCAGGAATCAGCCCTCCTGGTGGTGCTCGGGGGACCCTAGGGGATGCCGGGAATTGAACCCGGGTTGGCTGCGTGCCAGACCAACGCCCTCCCCGCCGTGCTCTCGCTCCAGCCCGTGTCTGTGGATCTTACGGCGATCTCTGCCTTGTCTGACTGTGTGTCTGTGTGCCTGCCGGCACATCTAGACCGACATTGGTCTACCTGCGTGGATAATCTCAATTTCTGGGTCTCCAGCATTTGTGTTTTATAAAGTCCTGTGTCCTTCCGTGCTCAGGGTGCCTCGTTTGCAAGGTTCTCAGCGTGCACACTGAGAGCATCCAGGGACTGTCCTTAGACTTTGAATTAGTGCCACCCGTGAAACGTAGTTCATCATGTTATCGTGGTAGTGGTTAGGATTGAATGCAACCTAATGATGAGAGAGAGAGAGAGAGAGAGAGAGAGAGAGAGAGAGAGAGAAAGAGAGGGAGAGGAAGATAGAGGGAGAGAGAGAGGGAGAGTGAGAAAGAAGGAGAGGGAGAGGGAGGGAGTGAGAGAAAGAGAGAGAGAGCCGGAGGGAGAGAGTGCGGAGGTGTCATGAGTGTAACCGAGCTGCAAACAAAGGAAGCTTGCGGCCAACCGAGGAGACAGAAATGAGATGATTTTATTGGAGAGGCAACGGCACCGGGTCACACAGCAGCTGTGGCGAGAGGCCGCTGTCCCCCGAGGGCACAGTGACAGCCAGGCGCGAAGCCATTTCCTTCCCCTCCCAGCCTGCGGAGGACAGCGTCATCCCTCACCTGGCCTCTGCCAGGGAACAGAAGGGTTTTTCGACAGGGGGTGGGGGGTGAGCGGCAGGAGGAGGAAGCAGAGGCGGTGGGGGAGGAGGAAGAGGAGGAGAAGATGAAGAGGAGGGGGAGGAGGAGGGGGGGGAGGGGGAAGAAGAAAAGAGGAGGAGGAGAAAGAGGACAAGGAGGAAGAGAGAAGGATGAATAGGAGAAGAAGGAGGAGGTGAAGGAATAGGAGGAAGAGGAGGGAGAGGAGGAGGAGGAGAAGGAGAAGGAGGGGGAAGAGGGAGGAGGAAGAGATGGAGGAGGTGAAGGAATAGGAGGAAGAGGAGAGGAGGAGGAGGAGGAGGAAGAGGAAGAGGAGGGGGAAGAAGAGAAGGAGGAGAAGGAGGAGGAAGAAGAAAAGAGGAGGAAGAGGAAGAAAAGAGGAGGAGAAGGAGGAGGAGGAGGGGGAGGGGGGAGGAGGGAGGAGGGGGAAGAAGAGGAGGAGAAAGAGGAGGAGGAAGAGGAGGAAGAGGAGGAGAAAGAGCAGAGGAGAAGGAGAAAGAGGAGGAGGAGGGGGAGAAGGAAGGGGAAGAGGGAGGAGGAAGAGATGGAGGAGGTGAAGGAATAGGAGGAAGAGGAGGGAGAGGAAGAAGGGGTAGAGAAGGAGGAGCAGAAGGAGGAGGAGGAGGAGGAGGGAGAGGAGAAGCCCAGTCTTAGCTTGACCCGCTGTAAGCACTGACCTGCACGACTCATCAGCCTGTGTTTGGAAACGACCGTGCGTCCTCCTAGTTCTCCGTGAATCGATGTCCCCGTTGACCCCAGAACGTTCCCAAAACTTCCGAGCTCTTTAGGAGCCCCCTTTCCACCCTGCAGATGAATCGTCACCACTGTCACCACTGTCATCAACTCCATCACCACCATCATCACCATAATCACCACCATCACCACCATCACCATCATCACCATCACCATCATCACCACCATCACCATCATCTCCACCACCATCACCACCATCACCATCACCACCACCATCATAATCACCATCAACACCATCATCACCATAATCACCACCATCACCATCATCACCATCACCATCACCACCACCATCATAACCGTCGCCACCATCACCATCACCACCATCATAATCACCATCATCACCATCACCACCATCATCACCATCATCCCCATCACCATCATCATCACTATAACCACCAACACCATCATCATCACCATCATCACTACCATTATCACCATCATCACCACCATCACCACCACCATCACTACCATCACCTCACCACCATCACCACCATCACCATCATCACCACCATCACCATCACCACCACCATCATAATCATCACCGCCATCACTACCATCATCACCATCACCACCATCACCACCATCACCATCACCACCACCATCACTACCATCATCACCATCACTGCCATCACCATCATCATCACTATCACCACCATCACCATCATCATAATCACCATCATCATCACTATCACCACCAACACCATCATCATCACCATCATCACCACCACCACCATCATCATAACCATCATCACCATCACCACCACCACCACCATCACCAACACCATTACTGCCATCACCACCATCATCACCAACACCATTACTGCCATCACCACCATCATCACCATTACCACCACCACTATCACCATCATCCCCATCACCATCATCATCACCACCACCACCACCACCACCATCATCACCAACACCATTACTGCCATCACCACCATCATCACCATTACCACCACCACTATCACCATCATCCCCATCACCATCATCATCACCACCACCACCACCACCACCATCATCACCAACACCATTACTGCCATCACCACCATCATCACCATTACCACCACCACTATCACCATCATCCCCATCACCATCATCATCACCACCACCACCACCACCACCATCATCACCACCATCACCACCATCACCATCACCACCACCATCATAATCATCACCACCATCACCACCATCATCACCATCACCACCATCACCACCATCACCGTCACCACCACCATCACTACCATCATCACCATCACTACCACCATCACCATCATCATCACTATCACTGCCATCACCATTATCATCACTATTACCACCATCACCACCATCACCATCATCATAATCACCATCATCACCATCACCACCATCACCACCATCACCACCATTACCACCATCACTATCACCATCATCCCCATCACCATCATCATCACTATCACCACCAACACCATCATCGTCACCATCATCACCACCACCACCATCATCATAACCATCATCACCATCACCATCACCACCACCACCATCACCAACACCATTACTGCCATCACCACCATCATCACCATTACCACCACCACTATCACCATCATCCCCATCACCATCATCATCACCACCACCACCACCACCATCATCATAACCGTCATCACCACCATCACCATCATCACCATCACCATCACCACCACCATCAAGATGACCCCAGACACCTCTTTTGGGGGCAGCGCCGTTCCCCGTCACAGGCTCGAGTCATTGTGGAATCCACGACCCTTGCTAACTTGCCGACTGCACCGCTCGCTCAGAGGTTAGCTGGGCAGTGCCGGGCACCTCCAGGAGTGCTCCCCGGGCGGTGCTCCAGGAACACAGCTCACTGTGGCGTCCCCGCGGCACTGTGTGCTATCCGGGTGGGCATGGCCGACCTCTGAGCTCCCTCAGACCTGCCCAGGGCCGAGTCCCTTCATCTGGACATTCCTTGCTCTCCTCCGTGATGCGTGTGAATCTCTGTGCCCATGAGGGGTGACCGCCGGGAGGGGACCGTCCTCCAAAGCCCGGTGTCCCCGGCCTGGGCGCGGCTTGGCCCGTGGAGCTTGGGGCGGGCGGGAATGGGCGTCTCGTGTCCCTCTGTTGCCCGCTCACCACCTCCCTCCCTCTGCCCCCTGCAGTGTTTCCCCCGCAGCCCGGGCGCGTGGCCATCGTCACGGGAGGCACGGACGGCATCGGCTACGCCACGGCCAGGCGGCTGGCCCGCCTGGGCATGCACGTCATTCTCGGTGAGCCGGGTGGAGGACCGTGGGGGGATGAGGGAGGGCCGGGCACCAGCACCCGAACCCACGCTGGGCTCTCAGCACAAACAGAACCCGGTCACCCGCGTGGGCTTCTCCCGGGGCGTTGGGCGTGGACACACGGCAACTGTCCGCAGCCCCTGACCTTGCCCAGAGCCAGGCTGTCTGCTCTGGGGTGACCCCCGGCTTCTACCCGCCGGAACCAGGCGGACAGAAGGAACTGCTCCTGCAAAGAATTCTCAATTAAGTAACTGTGATCTACAAAGAGGGTGATAGTTGGGTTGGAGGCGTAGCTGACTTCCACAGCCACCCCACCCCCAGCGTCACTGACCGCCACTATTGGTTACCCTCCACCAGTGTCCACTTCCCAGAGGCAGTGTCCACTTCCCAGCAGTAGTGTCCACTTCCCAGAGGCAGTGTCCACTTCCCAACAGTAGTGTCCACTTCCCAAAAGCAGTGTCTACTTCCCAGAAGTGGTATCCACTTCCCAGAAGCGGTGTCCACTTCCCAGAAGCAGTGTCCACTTCCCAGAAGCGATGTCCACTTCCCAGAGGTAGTGTCCACTTCCCAGAGGCGGTGTCCACTTCCCAGAAGCGGCGTCCACTTCCCAGAAGCTGTGTCCACTTCCCAGCAGTGATGTCCACTTCCCAGAAGCAGTGTCCATTTCCCATCCCTAGTGTCCACTCTCCACCCACCCCCTGTGTCTCCCTCTCTGGGGCTTTCCCCGGGACCAGCCTGGTCTGGCCACAGTCAGCCAGGCGCCGGCCTTGCCTGGGTCTTCCCGGGTTCTCTCCCCACCACCCAGCGCACTGACCAGCCTGACCCCGGGACTGACCCCACAGCACAACCGGCAGGAAGCAGATAAAAATGCTTCGTCCAGGCTCTGGGGGACTCAGTGACCGCCGGGCGCAAAGGGCTGGACCCCAGAGTCCCCCATCGCGGAAATACCCAACTGTGTTTGAGCTCGGGGTCCGTCCCCGGGATTTCTCGGTGGCCCGTGTCCAGCCGGGACTTGAGGGAACAGGCCAGGCTTGGCCGGGGACGCGGGCGGGCCCTGCCCCATCCTGCCCCGTGTCCAGCCGTGTCCTCCCTTTCCCTTCCAGCCGGGAATGACCAGCGGAAGGCCCAGGAGGCCGTGAGGAAGATGAAGGAAGAAACGCTGAACGGGCAAGGTAGGCGCTGGCCACTCGGTGATGGGGGTGGGGGTGGGGGTTCCCCGTCGCTGTCCGCAGGGCCCTGGACGCTGGACTGAGGTCCTGGCTCTCCCTCTCTCCCTCTCTCTCCCTCCATCTCTCCTCTTTCTCCTCTCTCCATCTCTCTCTTTCTGTCTGTCTCTTGTCTCCATTTCTCTCCTCCTGTCTTCCTCTTTCTCTCCATCTCTCTCTTTCTCTCTCCCTCTCTCCTTCTCTCTCTCCTTCTTTTTCTCGTCTCTCTGTCTCTCTCTTTCTCTTTCTGTCTCTTGTCTCCGTTTCTCTCCTCTCTCCTTTCTCTCCATCTCTCTCTTTCTCTCTCCCTCTCTCCATCTCTCTCCTTGTCTCTTATCTCTCCATCCCTCTCTCTTTCCATCTCTCTTGTCTGTCCATCTCTCTCCTCTCTCCATCTCTCCTTCTCTCTCCCTCTCTCCTTCTCTCTCCCTCTCTCCATCTCTCTCTCCTTCTCTTTCTCGTCTCTCCGTCTCTCTCTTTCTCTTTCCGTCTGTCTCTTGTCTCCATTTCTCTCCTCTCTCCTTCTTTCTCTCCATCTCTCTCTCCCTCTCTCCATCTCTCTCCTTGTCTCTTATCTCTCCATCCCTCTCTCTTTCCATCTGTCTCATCCCTCCATGTCTCTCCTCTCTCCCTTCCTCTCTCCATCTCTCCTTCTCTCTCCTTCTCTCCACCTCTCCATCTCTCTCCATCTCTGTCCATCTCTGTCCATCTCTGTCCAACTCTCTCCATCTCTCTCCCTCATCCCTCTCTCCACCTCTCCATCTCTCTCTTTCTCTCTCCCTCTCTCCATCTCTCTCCTTGTCTCTTATCTCTCCATCCCTCTCTCTCTTTCCATCTGTCTTACCCCTCCATCTGTCTCCTCTCTCTGTTCTTCTCTCCTCTCTCCATCTCTCCTTCTCTCTCCCTCCATCTCTCCCTTTCTCTTTCCGTCTGTCTCTCGTCTCCATTTCTCTCCTCCATCTCTCCTTCTCTCCTTCTCTCTCCCTCTCTCTCTTTCCGTCTGTCTTGTACTTCCATTTCTCTCCTCTTTCTCTTCTCTCTCCATCTCTCCTTCTCTCTCCTCTCCTTCTCTCTCCTCTTTCTCGTCTCTCCATTTCTCTCTGTCTCTTTCCGTCTGTCTCTTGTCTCCATTTCTCTCCCTCTTTCTCTCCCTCTCTCTCTTTCTCTCTCCCTCTCTCCATCTCTCTCCTTGTCTCTTATCTCTCCATCTCTCTCTTTCCATCTGTCTCATTTCTCCATCTCTCTTCTCTCTCCCTTCCTCTATCTCTCCCTCTCTCCGTCTCTCCTTCTCTCTCCCTCTCTCCATCTCTCTCTCCTCTTTCTTGTCTCTCTATCTCTCTCTCTTTCTGTCTGTCTCTTGTCTCCTCTCTCCCTCTGTCTCTCTCTGTCTCTCTCTGTCTCTCCTCTCCCTTCTCTCCATCTCTCTCTCTCTCTCCTCTCTGCATCTCTCTCTCCGTCTCTCTCACTCCCACCCAGGGAAGGAAAGACCATTCTAGAATCCCTGAGCTATCGCCCGATTCCCCCCCAATCTGCCCTCTCTGCCGGGGCGGGTCACTGCGGTGGCCGTATCCCAGCCACGGTGGCCGCTCACCCCAGCACCCGGCGGTCCGCGGTGCCCGCATGGAATCACACAGAGAACCGAGGGTGCTGTTGACCGTGGCCGGCCGGGCCACTCTCTGCGTCTCTGACACTGAGCCCCACCCCTGGGGGCCTCCCGTGTTCCCTCTCGGGTCCCCACGAAGCCCCTGGGCGCGGCTGACCGCTGGGTCCCTCAGGAATGACACTCGGGATAAGCAGAGACACAATCATGTCTCCCAGCAGCTCTGAGCCGGCCACCTCCCGCCCAGCCTGTCACCCCCGATTCTCTTCCTCCGTCTCCCCGGGTCCAAGGGCGACAGCTTCCGGCTGGCTGCCGCGTCCCTCTGGACGTCCATCTGGGGGGCCTGTCAGGATGCATCACCCGGGTTCCAGCCAGCCAGGCGTGACCGTGACCTTGTCCCAGGGACCCCGGGCCACCTTCGGTTGATTCAGTGTTTCACTGCTGGATTGGGTTGGGGGGTGGGGGACACACCCGTGGGCACCCAGGGGTCACTCCTGGCAGGGCTCGGGGGACCCCGATGGGGTGTCCCGGGGATGGAGCCCAGAGGCTGTTGCATGCCACGAAAATGATGTATCGGCTGCCTAGTCTCTGCAGCCCTGATGATGGTGTGGCTTTTAGAGTCTGGAAAGAGGAAGGAAGGAGGGAAGGAGGGAGGGAGGGAGAAGGAAGGGAGGAAGGAAGGAAGGAAGGAAGGAAGGAAGGAAGGAAGGGAGGGAGGGAGGGAGGACGGAAGGAAGGAACAGAGGAAGGTGGGAAGGAAGGAAGGAAGGAAGGAGAGGGAGGGAGGAAAGAAGAAAGAAAGGAAGGAAGAGCACAGAGCTGGGAGTCAGCCCCGAGCATAGAGCCGGGAGTCAGCCCTGAGCACTGAGCCGGGAGTCAGCCCCGAGCACAGAGCCGGGAGTCAGCCCCAAGCACAGAGCCGGGAGTCAGCTCTGAGCACAGAGCTGGGAGTAGCCCCGAGCACAGAGCCAGGAATCAGTCCCGAGCCCTTGAGTACAGAGCCAGCAGTCAGCTCTGAGCACAGTGCCGGTAGTCAGCCCTGAGCACAGACCACAGAGCCATGAGTCATCCCTGAGCACAGAGCCGGGAGTCAGCCCTGAGCACAGAGCCTGGAGTCAGCCCCGAGCACAGAGCCAGCAGTCAGCCCCGAGCCCTGAGCACAGAGCCAGGAGTCAGCTCTGAGCACAGTGCCTGTAGTCAGCCCTGAGCACAGACCACAGAGCCGGGAGTCAGCCCTGAGCAGAGAGTCAGGAGTCAGCCCTGAGCACAGAGTCAGGAGTCAGCCCTGAACACAGAGCTGGGAGTCATCCCTGAGCAAGAGCCGGGACTCAGCCCTGAGCACAGAGCCAGGAGTCAGCCCCGAGCCCTGAGCACAGAGCCAGGAGTCAGCCCTGAGCGCAGTCAGGAGTCAGCCCTGAGCACAGAGCCAGGAGTCAGTTCTTAGCATCCGTGAGTGTGGCCCAAAGTATTCACTGCTCCAAAGAAGATCGAAAACCAGCGATCGGGGAAAACTTTACATTTTGAGACGGCCCCAACAAACTTAGAAGTGTGGCCATTTCTGTGGCAAATTTTTTTTTTCTTTTTGGGTCACACCCAGCGATGCTCAGGGCTTCCTCCTGGCTCTGCACTCAGGAGTTACTCCTGGCAGTGCTCGGGGGACCCTAGGGGATGCTGGGAATCGAACCCGGGTCGGCCACGTGCCAGGCAAACACCCTCCCCGCTGGGCTCTCGCTCCAGCCCCCAGTGTGGCAATTTTTTTAATATCAATTTTTTCCCTAAATTTTTCTTAGTGAGACACCATGAGGTACAGTTGTAGAAACTTACAAAATTTTGTGCTTGAGTTTCCGTTCTGCAATGATCAAGTCCACATCCTCTCTGGATGATTATTATTATTATTTTTTTTTGCTGGTGTCTCTACAGTTAAATCTTTCTCTTTTATTTTTTATTTTTTATTTTTTATTAGTGAGACACCATCAGGTCCAGTTGCAGACTCACAAATTTTTGTGCTTGGGTTTCGATGATACAATGATCGAGGACCCATCCTCTCTGAATTATTTCTTTCTTTCTTTCTTTTTTTGCTGGTGTCTCTCTACAGTTAAATCTCTTTTTTTTTCTTTTTTTTTTTAAATTTTTATCAGTGAGACACCATGAGGTCCAGTTGTAGACTTGCAGATTTTTGTGCTTGGGTTTTAGTGATACATTTAAATATCAATTTTTAAAAATCATTTTTTAATATGAATCTTGAGGATATGATTTTATTTCACCCGGATATCATCGCCACGTGTGATCGATTTTAGAAACGGAAAGGTTCGTTTTTTTTTTTTTGTTTTTCACCCTTTTTGTGTATCTGGTGGCATCTGCCACGTATGCAAAATACATATAATATTATACATGTGATTTATTTTACGTGCCCTATTGACCGGACGCTGTATCTGTTACATGTGTGGAATACACGTGGTGTGTGATTTTTTTTTTTCACACCATTTCGGTGCTCCCTGGCCCCAGATATCATGATCTGGGTTCACAGAGGGGAAAAAAAAAAAAGGAATTTAAAAAAAAAAGAAGAAAGGAAAAAAAAAATGTCCCTTTGGTTCGAAAAACAAAGCGTTTTTTTTTTCCCCCCCAAAGGAGGGGAGCCGGGTGGCGTCTGTCCCTGCTGCCGCCGCTGGGTTCTGTGTGAGCGTTTTCTTTGAGCGCGTCCAACCGGGCGCGATAATGAGCTGCAATTACTCCGGAATGAAACCCCGGTGGAGGCTCCAACAATAGGTCTGGGCGTGCGAGAATGTTCCTGCAGCTTGGCGGCTCAGCCTTTGTGTGCTTCTTTATCCTTCTTGGGGGGGGGAGGGGGGATTAAGGCAGGACAGGGGTGTGGGCTGGAGGGTGGGTGGGGGGAGGGCAGAATCCCGCAGGGCTCTGGGGGCTGGCTGAGGTCTCGGCTCCATCCAAGGAAGATGCAGTTCCTGTCTGCCAGTCCAGCTCTGTCCCGGGAAGATGCAGTTCCTGTCTGCCAGCCCAGCTCTGTCCCGGGAAGATGCAGTTCCTGCCTGCCGGCCCCGTGCTTGATTGGGGGAGTGGGGGGTGTCTGGGAAAGCGTGGAGGCTGTTCCTGAAGAGAGAGGCAGTACTCAGGCCCTGGCCCGAGAAATAAGGCCGCGGGGAGAGACATGAGATAGCAGGGAGAGAAGAAAGAAGACACTGCAGAGAGAAATAAGACGTCGCAGAGAGACATAAGACAGCAGGGAGAGATATAAGGAAAGAGAGAGAGAGAGAGAGAGAGAGAGAGAGAGAGAGAGAGAGAGAGAAATAAGACAATGAGACAGAAATAAGACAGCGGGGAGAGAACTAAGACACCCTCAAACCTCCTTTTTCTCACAGTTCCCGATTTCTCCGTTGGGAGAGGCAGCGGGCAGGGCCCGGGGGCCGCGGTCGGGGCTGGCGGGGGGCGTGGGGGGCGGCGTGGAGACCCCCGACCCAGCCCGAGTCCCCCCCCACCCCCGTGTCCCCGCAGTGGAGTTCCTGTACTGTGACCTGGCCTGCATGCGCTCCATCCGCGAGTTTGTGCAGGCGTTCCGGCAGAAGGGGCTCCCCCTGCACGTGCTCGTCAACAACGGTGAGGGGGTCGCACACGCCGGGGATGGGGCGGGTCCGGGGGGGTCTAGCCTGGTCCGCGGGGACCCGGGTCCCATCCCTGGCGTCCCACAGGGTGCCCTGAACCCAGCTAGAGGGATTCCTGAATACAGAGCCGGGAGTTAGCCCTGAGCACTGATGCAGGAGTCAGCCCTGAGTACAGAGTCAGGAGTGAGCCCCGAGGAAAGAGTGGGAGTCAGTCCGGAGCACAGAGCCAGGAATCACCCGGGAGCACAGAGCTGGGAGTGAGTCCTGAGTGCAGAGCTTGGACTCAGCCCTGAGCACTGAGACAGCAGTGATCCCTGAGCACTGAGTCAGGAGTGAGCCCTGAGCACAGAGCCAGGAATCAGCCATGAGCACTGAGCCGGGAGTCAGCCCTGAGCACTGAGACAGGAGTGATCCCTGAGCACAGAGGTGGGAGTCAGCCCTGAGCACCAAGCCGGGAGTCAGCCCTGAGCACAGAACTGGGAGTCAGCTCTGAGCACAGAAACAGGAATCCATGAGCACAGAACTCATGTTCTGTGACCCTGAGCACAGAGGTGGGAGTCAGCCCTGAGCACAGAGCCAGGAGTCACTCTTGAGCACAGAGCTGGGAGTCAGCCTGAGCACAGAGCCTGAAGTCAGCCCTGAGCACTGAGCTGGGAGTCATCCCTGAGCAGGGACCCAGGCACGTCCACTGCCGTCCGTTCCCTTGCTGTCCCTCCGTCCGTCCGTCCGTCCGTCCGCCCCCGGGACCCGCCCGTCCCGCTGACCCGCCCTCTGCCCTGCCCAGCCGGCGTGATGATGGTGCCCCAGCGGAGCACCCGGGACGGCTTCGAGGAGCACTTTGGCCTCAACTACCTGGGCCACTTCCTGCTGACCAACCTGCTGCTGGACGTGCTCCAGGCCTCGGGCTGCGCCGGACGCTGCGCCCGGGTCGTGTCCGTGGCCTCCGCCACCCACTACGTGGCCCACATGGACATGGACGACCTGCAGGGCAGGTGCCGGACGGGGCGCGGGGCGGGGCGGGCGCGGGGCGGGCGCGGGCGGGCGCGGGCGGGTGCGGGCGGGCCTTCCTCCCTCCCTTCCCTCCTCCCTTCCTTTCTTCTTTCCTTCTTTCCCTCCCTCCCTGCCTCCCTCCCTTCCTTCCTTGCTTCCTTCCTTCCTTTCTTCCTTTCTTCTTTCCTTGCTTCCTTCCTTATTTCTTCTGCTTCTTCCTTCTTCTCTCTCGTTCCTTCTTTCCTTCCTTTTTTTCTTTCTTCCTTTCTTTTTTCCTTCCTGCCTTTTTTTCCTCCCTCCCTCCCTTCCTTCCTTCCTTCCATCTGTTTTTCCTTCCTTCCATTTTTCTTCCTTCCTTCCTTCTTTCCTTGTTTTCTTCCTTCTTTCTTTCGCTTCTTCCTTCTCTCTCATTCCTTCGTTCCTTCCTTCCTTTTTCTTTCTTCCTTTCTTTTTTCCTTCCTGCCTTTTTTCTCCCTTCCTTCCTTCTTTCCTTCCTTCCTTCCATCCATTTTTCCTTCCTTCCTTCCTTTTTTCTTCCTTCCTTCTTTCCTTGTTTTCTTCCTTCTTTCTTTCGCTTCTTCCTTCTTCTCTCTCCTTCCTTCCTTCCCTCTAACCTTCCTTCTTTCCTTCCTTCCTTCCTTCCTTCCTTTTTCCTTCCTTCCTTCCTTCTTCTCCTTCTTCCTCTTCTTCCTTCTCTCTCCTTCCTTCCTTCCCTCTAACCTTCCTTCCTTCCTTCCTTCCTTTTTTCCTTGTTTTCTTCCTTCTTTTTTTCACTTCTTCCTTCTTCTCTCTCCTTCCTTCCTTCCCTCTAATCTTCCTTCCTTCCTTCCTTCCTTCCCTTTCTCCCTCCCTCCATCTCCTATCTCTCTCCATCTGCAGAGAGATGGAGAGAGATAGAAGAGAGATGGAGAGACAAAACCTGGAGAGAGACAGAGATGAAGAGAGAGACAAATGGAAAGAAGGAGAGATACAGAGATGGAGAGAGAGATGGAGAGAGGGAGAGAGACATGGAGAACGGGAGAGGTGGAGACAGATGGAGGGAGACATGGGGAGAGAGATGGAGAGAGACAAATGGAGAGAGACATGGAAAGAGGGAGAGAGACAGAGATGGAGAAAGAGACGGAGAGACAGATGGGGAGAGACAGAAAGAAGGAGAGAGATGGGAGATGCAGAGAGAGAGGGAGAGAGAGAGAGCACCAAGACAGGAGCAGCTGTCCAGAGCCCCCGCCCGGGCCCTTCCTGCCAAGCCCTGGTCCTGCCCACCTGCGTGTGGACGTGTCACGGGGGCCCGGACGGGGGCGGCCGGGGGTCCCTCCTGGACGCCCGCCGGCCTCACCGCGTCCCCCTCGTGTGTCGCCCCGTGTGTCCCCCCCCAGGCGCGGCTACTCGGCCCACGGCGCCTACGCGCAGAGCAAGCTGGCCCTGGTGCTGTTCACGTACCAGCTGCAGGCCCTGCTGGCCGCCCGGGGCTGCCCGGTCACCGCCAACGCCGCCGACCCCGGCGTGGTGGACACGGACCTCTACCGACACGTCTTCTGGGGCCGCAGCCTGCTCAAGCGCCTGGCCGCCCCCTGGTTCTTCAAGGTCAGTGTCCGGCCCGGGTCCGGGCGTCCCCCGGGCGGGTGATTGTGGTGGCCGGAATTTGTCTCCCCTGGGTGGACCCCTTCTGAGCCCAGGCTGGAGCGGGGAGGGTGGCCCGTGGGTGGGTGGACTCGACGCTCGGAGCCCAGGACTCTGGCGGGACAAGGTGCTCCGTCTGTCTCTGTCTCTCTGTGTGTCTCTCTGTCTCTGTGTCTCTGTCTCTCTGTCTCTCTCTGTCTCTCCCTGTGTCTCTGTCTCTGCCTGTCTCTCTGTCTCTGTGTCTCTGTCTCTGTGTCTCTGCCTCTCTCTCTGTCTCTGTCTCTGTCTCTCTCTGACTCTGTCTCTGTCTCTCTGTCTTTGTCTCTGTGTCTCTACCTCTCTCTCTCTCTGTGTCTCTGTCTGTCTCTGTCTCTCTGTCTCTGTCTCTCTGTCTCTGTCTGTCTCTCTGTCTCTACCTCTGTCTCTGTGTCTCTGTCTGTCTCTGTCTCTCTGTATCTATATCTCTCTGTCTCTCTGTCTCTGTCTCTCTCTGTCTCTCTGTCTCTGTGTCTCTATGTCTTTCTGTCTCTGTCTCTCTGTCTTTCTCTGTCTGTCTCTGTCTCTGTTTATGTTCTCTCTCTCCCTCTCTGTCTCTCTCTGTGTCTCTGTCTCTGTCTCTGTCTTTCTTTATCTGTCTCTCTCTGTTCTCTGTCTATCTCTGTTTCTCTTTCTTTTTTCTCTCAGTCTCTCTCTGTCTCTGTCTCTTTGTCTCTGTCTTCCTCTCTTTGTCTCTCTTTGTCTCTTTCTCTCTATGTCTGGGTCACTCTCTGTTTCTCTCTGGGTCTCTGTGTCTTTCTCTGTTTCTGTTCATGTTCTCTTTCTGTTTCTCTCTGTCTCTCTCTGTCTCTCTCTCTGCCTTTCTTTGTCTGTCTCTCTATTCTCTGTCTTTATCTCTGTCTCTCTGCTCTCTCTCAGTCTCTCTCTCTATCTCTGTCTCTTTCTCCCTCTCTGTCTCTGTCTCTCTCTGGGTCTCTGTCTCTTCGTCTCTGTCTTGCTTTCTCTTTCTGTCTGGGTCACTCTCTGTTTCTCTCCGACTCTTTCTCTTTCTGTATCTCTCTCTGTCTCTTTGTGTCTCTCTGTTCTCTGTGTGTACATGTGTTCATGGTGTGACCACACATAGGCTTCTGCACCCGTGTGGACACTCACATGTAAATTATGCACATGCATGTGCTCATGACATGTGTGTGTGCATGGCAAGCACACGTGATTAGAGATGTGCGTGCACCGTGAGCACACGTGATCACGTACACATGTGTGTGAGCATGTATGATTTTGTGCATGTGTGTGTTCACATGTTCCCGGCAGGAGGGCACGTGTCTGAGCATGTATCATCCTGTGTATGTGTGTGTTGTGGAGATAAGGGTGCACGCAAGCCCACGCAGATGCGTGTGTGAGCCCGGGTGTCTGCAAAGTGTGCGCATGTGTCTGTATGTATGCTGTATATGTGTTCATGGCGTGACCACACATAGGCTTTTGCACCCGTGTGGACACTCACATGTGACTTATGCGCATGTGTGTGTTCACAATGGTGTGTGTGCACGGTGAGCACACATGATTAGAGATGTGTGTGCACTGTGAGCACACGTAATCACATACACATGTATGTGAGCACATATGATTTCATGCGTGTGTATTCACGTGTTCCCGGAAGGAGGGCACGTGTCTGAGCATGTATCATCCTGTGTGTGTGTGTTGTGGAGATAAGGGTGCACGCAAGCCCACGCAGATGCATGTGTGAGCCTGGGTGTCTGTGAAGTGTGTGCATGTGTGTGTATGTATGCTGTGTGTGCCTTCTGAACACACGTGAGCATGTGCCTGTGTGAGCATATGTGTGTTCATGGCATGACCACACATAGGCTTCTGCACCCGTGTGAACACTCACATATGACTTATGCGCATGTGTGTGTGCACGGCAAGCACACGTGATTAGAGATGTGTGCATTATGAACACACATGATCACGTACACATGCATGTGAGCATGTATGATTTCATGCGTGTGTGTTCACGTGTTCCCGGCAGGAGGGCAAGTAACTGAGCACGTATCATCCTATGCGTGTGTGTTGCAGAGATAAGGGTGCACGCAAGCCCACGCAGATGCGTGTCCGTGTGCGTGTCCATGTTCGCACATGCTGTAGCGTGTTGGCATGTCCCCATGACGAAGACGACATGCAGGGGCGCAGGAGGGATGGCGTCCTGTCGCGTGCAGAAGAACACGAGCACCGTGGCATGCGGCGGGCTTGTCCAAGCACACCCGGGTCGCAGACGTGTGCGCACACGCGTGACCTCTATGCCCGTGAACACACGCACGCAGGCAGACACGCCCCCTCCCCCCCCAGCCTGTCGGAGCTGTGCTGCGTGGAGTCACACGTGGCTCCCGGGGGGGGGGGGGCAGACGCCACGCTCGGTGACATGAGCTGCACCGAGACTCGGGAAGGAAAAAGCGTCTCTTCCCTGAGCTGTCACAATATTGGGGGATTAACGAGTCGCAGATGAAATCTCGGCGCCCCCGGCGGCGTGATCACGCTGAGCCCTGCCAGGCTCCGCGGGGCGCCCTTGTCGCGGGTGGCGGGGGTGGCGGCCGGGCCCCGGGCGGGGGCAGCCCAGAGGGGACCCTGAGCCCCGCGGGTCACGCTCACGCCCCGGCTAAATCCCGGCTTGCCGCGAGTGTGTGCAGACGTGCTGTGCTGTGTCTCTGTGTGTGTGTCTGTGTGTGCGACAGAGAGCTGGTGTGTGGGAGCGGAGCTGTGGGAGTGAATGCTGGCGGGAGTCTGGGTGTGTTCACATGTGCACCTGTGCACATGTGTGTCTGCGTGAGTGCCCGTGTGCTGTTGTGTGGGAATGCATTGTGTGTGTGTGTGTGTGTGAGAGAGAGAGAGAGAGACCTGGTACATGGGAGTGGAGGTGTGGGAGTGAACGCTGGCCAGAGTATGTGTGTGTTCACATGTGCGCCCGTGCACACGCGTGTCTGCATGACTGCCCATGTGTGCTTGTGTGGGAATGCATTGTGTGTCTGTGTGTGTGTGTCTGAGAGAGAGCTGATGCTTGGCAGTGGAGGTGTGGGTGTGAACGCTGGCGAGAGTGTGTGTGTGTGTTCACATGTGTCCCATGCACACATGTGTCTGCATGAGTGCCCATGTGTGGTTGTGTGGGGATGTATTGTGTGTGTGTGTGACAGAGACCTGGTGCATGAGAGTGGAGGTTTGGGAGTGAACGCTAGCGAGAGTATGTATGTGTTCACATGTGCGCCCGTGCACACACATGTCTGACTATGTGTGTGTTCTCATGTGCACCTGTGCACACATGTGTCTGCGTGACTGCCCATGTCTGGTTGTGTGGGAATGCATTGTGTCTCTGTGTGTGTGTGTGTGAGAGAGAGAGCTGGTGTGTGGGAGTGGAGGCGTGGGAGTGAATGCTGGCCAGAGCATGTGTGTATTCACATGTGCGCCCGTGCACACGCGTGTCTGTATGACTGCCCATGTGTGCTTGTGTGGGAATGCATTGTGTGTCTGTGTGTGTGCGTCTGAGAGAGAGCTGATACGTGGCAGTGGAGGTGTGGGAGTGAATGCTGCAAAGAGTATGTATGTGTTCACATGTGCACCCATGCATATGTGTGTTTGCATGAATGTTTACTTGTGTGGGAATGCATTGTGTGTGTGTGTGAGAGAGAGAGAGAGACCTGGTGCATGGGAGTGGAGGTGTGGGCGTGAATGCTGGAAAGAGTATGTGTGTGCTCACATGTGCACCCGTACACACATATGTCTGAGTGTGTGTTTACATGTATGTCCATGCACGCATGTGTCTGTGTGACTGCCCATGTGTGGTTGTGTGGGGATGCATTGTGTATGTGTGCGACAGAGACCTGGTGCATGAGAGTGGAGGTTTGGGAGTGAACACTAGTGAGAGTATATATGTGTTCACATGTGCACCCATACACACATGTCTGAGTATGTGTGTGTTCTCATGTGCACCTGTGCACACATGTGTCTGCGTGGCTGCCCATGTGTAGTTGTGTGGGAATGCATCGTGTGTGTGCAAGAGAGACCTGGTGCGTGAGCATGGAGGTGTGGGAGTGAACGCTGGCAAGAGTATGTGTGTGTTCACATGTGTGCCCTTGCACACGTGTGTCTGCGTGAGTGCCCATGTGCGCTTGTGTGGGAATGCATTGTGTGTGCGTGTGTGTGCGTGTGGACCATTGCTGTGTGAACGTTAGCAAGTAGGAGTGCATGAAAGTGCGTGTGGGCGTGTACCCTTATATCCACAACACACATGCACATGATGATATGTGCTCTGTCACCAGGAACATGGAAACACACGTGTGTGCAAAACCATAGGTGCTGACTTATATCCGCACATAATCATGTGTGTTCACAACGCACACGCAATTTGAATACACACGTGCACGCAGAAGCACATGTACCCTCCCGGCAGGAACACGCAAAGACACATGTGTGTGCAAAACCATGTGTGCTCACTTACATAGGCACATAATCACGTGCGTTCAAGCGCACACATGACTTGAATACACACATGCACGCGATTCACAGGATCTTCCGTGCTCACATGTGTAGACAATTATGCTCACACCCTGAGCACGGACCTGCACCCATTGGCACTTGATCATGTGTGTTCATAGTGCACACGCACATCACAAGTGTAAGCGTGTCATGATTCACAGAATCCTGTGTTCACACATGTACACTCAGGTCACAAAGATGTATATGCCCCTAATCACGCAGGCTTGCCTATACTCACGGACACACATGCAGATAATCACACGTCATCACGCATGTGTGCTCATGGCATGATCCCCTAATCATGCGTGTGATTGGTATTTCCCATGTGTGCTTGTAAGCATGTGACTCTCAGAGATGGCACGGGTGCCCTTAAGTGCCTCTCAGCGTTGTCTCTGTGTGTGTGTACGTGTGCGTGTTGCCGTGTCTGTAGACACGAGTCTGTGTGTGTGAATATGCACATACGTGACCTACGTGTGTCCGTATGTATCCACGTGGGTGTATGGAACTGTGTCTCTGTTGGTGTGAGTTTGTCCCGAGCAGGGTGCATTGAGATGTGGAGAGTTCGAAATGTGAGAGTGGAAATGTGAGAATTTGCCGTGTACGTGGGTGTGTGTGGCTGTGAGTCTTTCTGTGTGTGTGTGTATGTGTGTGTGTGCCTATTCATATGGGACGACATTTGCATGTATGTGGGCGGCAGAGAACAGGACCAGCTTGAAACCCGGCACCCCGTCAGATCTCCTGAGCCTCACCAGGACTGTTCGCTGAGCACAGAGCTGGGAGTCAGCCCTGAGCACAGAGCTGGGAGTCATCCCCGAGCACTGGTCCAGGAGTCAGCCCTGAGCCCCCTGGTGTGTGTGTGTCAGAAACCGCCGACCCTGGGTGCCCGTGTCCAGTGCTCCCTCCCCGGAGCCGGGGGCCGGCCCTGACCCTGTGCTCCGTGTCCCCGCAGACCCCCGAGGAAGGCTCGTGGACGTCCGTGTTCGCCGCCGTGTCGCCCAGCCTGGAGGGCCGCGGGGGCCGATACCTGTACAACGAGCGGGAGACGCGCTCGCTGGGCGCCAGCTACGACCCGCACCTGCAGCAACAGCTCTGGGCCGCCAGCTGCCGCCTCACAGGACTCCGGGACTCCTCGCGCCCTCTGACCCCCG
>NW_026606238.1:82500-90000 GCF_029834395.1 Sorex fumeus
AGGACCACCCAGAGGTGGTTCGTTACCCTGCAGACGACAGGTGGGTGAAGCCTTGGTTCCGTTCGCCCTGGAAATTCCGAGCGGGCTGGGCAGGAGACGTGGAGTGTGCGGTTGGCAGCAGAGGTGTGCCAGCGTCTCGGCCATCTCTGTCGTGGCCTGAGTCCCACCCCCAAGGAAGGGCCACCGGCCTGTCGCTCAGAGCTAAACCCCGAGTGCCCAGACAGGAGGCAGAGACTCGTGTGCTCAGCCTTCTCCTTGGCCAATGGCGCATGTCCACTGATACAGGCTCCGGGAGTCGGTGGTGCTCTTGTCCACGCGCCTGGGAATCTGACTCTGGTGTGTTTACGTTTGTGTTGGAGCCACGGCTGGCTCTGCACTCCGGCATCCGTCCCGGGGAAGAGGGGGAACTCGGGCAGACCAGCCACCCTACCCGACACGAGCTCCGAAGCTTCCCGAGCCACGTTCCAGCAGCACCTCCCAAAGCCACGTTCAAGCCATGCCTCCCAAAGCCACGTTTGAACAGTGCCTTTCCAAGTCACGTTTGAGCCGTGCCCTCCAAAGCCACGTTCGAGCAGCGCCCCCAAAGCCACGTTTGAACAGCATTCCCGAAGCCATATTTGAGCAGCACCTTCCAAAGCCGCGTTCAAGCAGCATCTCCCAAAGCCACGTTCAAGCCATGCCTCCCAAAGCCACGTTTGAGCAGCACCTTCCAAAGTCGCGTTCGAGTCGTGCCTTCCCAAGGCACTTTCGAGCAATACCTCCCAAAGCCACATACCAGCACTGCCACGTTCCAGCAGCACCTTACAAAGCCACGTTCTGGCCGTGCCTCACAAAGTCATGTTCCAGCAGCACCTCACAAAGCCACGTTCTGGCAGCACCTCGCAGTCACATTCCAGCAGCACTTTGCAAAGTCACGTTCCGGCCGCGCCTGTCAAAGCCACGTTTCGGCACCGCTATATTTGAGCAACACCTTCCCAAGGCCACGTTCCAGCAGCGCCTCACAAAGCCACATTCGAGCAACATCTCCCAAAGCCACATTCCGGCAGTGCCTCTCAAAGCCACGTTCCAGTAGCACATTACAAAGCCACGTTCCGGCAGCACCTTACAAAGGCACGTTCCAGCAACTGCCACATCTGAGCAGCGCCTTCCCAAGCCACGTCCGAGCAGCATCTCCCAAAGCCACGTTCCGGCAGCACCTTGCAAAGTCATGTTTCGGCCACGCCTGTTAAAGCCACCTTCCTGCACTACCACATTCCAGCAGCGCCTCCCAAAGCCACATTCCGGCTGCATCTTACAACACCACATTCCAGAAGCGTATCACAAAGCCACATTCCGGCTGCATCTTACAACACCACATTCCAGAAGCGCATCACAAAGCCACATTCTGGCATCACCTTCCCAAGCCACGTTCTCACAGCATCTCCCAAAGCCACGTTCAGGCAGTGCCTCACTAAGCCACGTTCTGGCATTACCTTACAAAGCCACGTCCCAGCAGCGTCTTACAAAACCACATTTCGGCAACACATCACAAAGCCACGTTCGAGCAGCATTTCACAAAGCCACGTTCTGGCAGTGCCTTACAAAGCCATGTTCTGACAGCACCTCCCAAAGCCACATTCTGGCCGCACCTCACAAAGCCACACTCCAGCAGCACTTTGCAAAGTAACATTCCGGCAGCACCTCACAAAACCACGTTCTGGCATTACCTTACAAAGCCACGTTCCGGCAGCGCGTCACAAAGCCACATTCTAGCAGCATCTCCCAAAGGAACGTTCCAGCAGCGCCTCCCAAAGCCACGTTCTGGCATTACCTTACAAAGCCACATTCTGGCAGCATCTTACAAAACCACGTTCCGGAAGCACCTCACAAAGCCACGTTCGCACAGCATCTCCCCAAAGTCATGTTCCAGCAGCGCCTCACAAAGCCACGTTCTGGCATCACCTCACAAAGCCACATTCTGGCAGCACCTTAGGACATTCCAGAAGCGCATCACAAAGCCACGTTCTGGCATTACCTTACAAAGCCACGTCCCGGCAGCGTCTTACAAAACCACGTTTTGGCAACACATCACAAAGCCACGTTCGAGCAGCATCTCACAAAGCCACGTTCCAGCAGTGCCTTACAAAGCCACATTCTGGCCGCACCTCACAAAGCCACGCTCCGGCAGCACTTTGCAAAGTAACATTCCGGCAGCACCTCACAAAGCCACGTTCCGGCAGCGTGTCACAAAGCCACATTCTAGCAGCATCTCCCAAAGGAACGTTCCAGCAGCGCCTCCCAAAGCCACGTCTGGCATTACCTTACAAAGCCACGTCCTGGCAGCATCTTACAAAACCACGTTTCGGCAGCACGTCACAAAACCATGTTCGAGCAGCGCCTCACAAAGCCACGTTCCGGCATCACCTCACAAAGCCACATTCTGGCAGCGTCTCCCAAAGCCACATTCCGGCAGCACCTTAGGACACTACATTCCAGAAGCGCATCACAAAGCCACGTTCTGGCATTACCTTACAAAGCCACGTTCCGGCCACATTCTGGCAACGTGTCACAAAACCACGTTCCGGCAGCGTGTCACAAAACCACGTTCCGACAGTGTGTCACAAAACCACGTTCCGGCAGCATGTCACAAAGCCACGTTCGCAAAGCATCTCCCAAAGCCACGTTCCGGCAGCGCCCTCCAGCGTGACCCAAACGACGGGGTGGGCAGGAGCGAAGGCGTCACAAAGCTCCCAGGGGCCGTCCCGCGTCCCCAAGCCCACGGACACGGGACGGAGGCGCCACGCTCAGGGCGGAAGGCTACTCTCAACGCCGTCGGATGGCGTGGGCAGGCCTGCCCCCCCGACGTGGGCCTAGATGTGCCCCAGGACACGCGACACATGCGTGGGGCCCCTGGACGCGGGCGCCGAGACCTGGTGAGCTGCAGCCTCCCTGTGGCCTGGTGAGTGGGGAACCCAGCGTCTGACATGGCGGCCGAGGCGGTGGGGGGCGTCCGGGACGGTGGGGCGTGTGTCCGGGTCCTTACGCCCAGGGACACGCGTGTACCCGGTCAGCCTGGGGGGTCCACGGCAATCGCCTCTTCTCTGCTTGACGCAGGCGAGATCCACTCTACACACACCAGCCATTCATTCATTCCCTCCTGCCACAGTGCTCTGCCATTCATTCATTCACTCCTGCCACAGTGCTCATCCATTCATTCATTCCCTCCTGCCACAGTGCTCAGCCATTCATTCATTCACTCCTGCCACAGTGCTCAGCCATTCATTCATTCACTCCTGCCACAGTGCTCAACCATTCATTCATTCCCTCCTGCCACAGTGCTCTGCCATTCAATCATTCACTCCTGCCACATTGCTGAGCCATTCATTCATTTACTCCTGCCACAGTGCTCAGCCATTCATTCCCTCCTGCCACAGTGCTCAGCCATCCATTCATTCACTCTTGCCACAGTGCTCATCCATTCATTCCCTCCTGCCACAGTGCTCAGCCATTCATTCATTCACTCCTGCCACAGTGCTCAGCCATTCAATCACTCACTCCTGCCATACTGGTTCAGCCATTCATTAATTCATTCCGGCAGCATGGATTCATTGTGCATTCACCCACTCAAGTACTCACTCCTCACCTGCCCATTCATTCATTCACTCCTGCCACACTAGCTCAGCCATTCATTCATTCATTCCTGTCACAGTGCTCAGCCATTCATTCATTCACCCCTGCTACACTGCTCAGCCATTCATTCATTCATTCACCCCTGCCACACTGCTCAGCCATTCATTCATTCACTCCACACTACTCAGTCATTCATTCATTCACTCCACACTGCTCAGTCATTCATTCATTCACTCCTACCACACTGGCTCAGCAATTCATTCATTCATTCCTGCCACACTAGCTCAGCCATTCATTCATTCATTCCTGTAACAGTGCTCAGCCATTCATTCATTCACCCCTGCCTCACTGCTCAGCCATTCATTCATTCACTCCACACTGCTCAGTCATTCATTCATTCACTCCTACCACACTGGCTCAGCAATTCATTCATTCACTCCTGCCACACTGGCTCATTCATTCATTCATTCCCGCCACACTGGCTCATTCATTCACTCCTGCCACACTGCTCATCCATTCATTCATTCACTCCTGCCACACGCCTCAGTCACTCATTCATTTACTCCTGCCACACTAGCTCAGGCATTCATTCATTCACTCTTGCCACATTGGTCAGCCACTTATTCATTCATTCCTGCCACACTGGCTCAGCCATTCATTCATTCATTCATGCATCCAACATGGATTCGCCCATCCCTTCATTCACTGCATCAATACCGACTCATGCAGGCATTCCTGAGCTCATTCCATTTATTCACTCAACACCGACTTCGTTCATTCACTAGTGTATCCACTCATTCAACTGGTCACAGTCATCCCGCTGTGCAATCGCTCTAGCCCCCGCTGATGTTCCTTTGACCCAGGCTCATCCTATAACTGTCTGTACTCTCGCTAGTGAGTCTTTCTCTGGGACGACATCATTAGGACGTAGCACTGTGGCACTGTCCTCCCGTTGTTCATTGGTTCGCTTATTATTGATTATTATTACTATTATTATTGATTATTAATGATTAATAGAATCAACATGATTGCAGTGAAAACAATCTAGTTAAAATCCATGTATCGAATAATTAGTATAACTAATTAATAACATTAATCGAGGGTGATGAATATCATTATAAATTTCTAAATTGCACTGTGTCACTGTCCTCCCGTGGTTCATCGATTGGCTCGAGCGGGCACCAGGCACGTCTCCATGGTGAGACTCGTTGTCACTGTGTTTGGCATCTCGGAGATGCCACGGGGAGCTGGCCAGGCTCTGCCACTGTGCGGGCGGGATCCTCTCGGGAGCTGGCCGGGCTCTCCGGGAGGGGCGGAGGAATCGAACCCAGGTCGGCCACGTGCCAGGCCAACGCCCTCCCCTCTGCGCTCCAGCCCATCTAGATCAATATCAATGAATATTTGCTGTTCATTAACATCCATATAATTAATTAGTATACAATATGATTAATGTGATCAACACCGTTGCAATTAATACAATCTAGTTTACATTACTGTATCAGATGATTGATATAATTAATTAAGCATATTAATTGAGGGCAATTAATATCATGATAAATTTCAAAATTGCACTGTGGCACCGTCCTCCCGTGGTTCATCGATCAGCTCGAGCGGGCACCAGTCACGTCTCCATGGTGAGACTTGTTGTTAATAATCAGTAATCAATAATCAATAATCAATAATAATAATAAACTCTTTTACTCTGTTCCTTGCCTCAGAATTAATAATCAATAATATAGTACGGTCCTCCCATCATTCGTCGATTGGCTCGAGAGGGCACCAGTCACAACTCCACGGTGAGGCTTGTTGTTAATAATCAGTAATCAATAATCGTAAAGGTAAAGGTAAAGGCCCTCCCGTTGATCGTCGATTTGCTCGAGCGGGCCCAGTAACGTCTCCATTGGAGACTTTGTTGTTACTGTGTCTGGCATATCTGGAGCGATAGCACAGCGGGTAGGGCGTTTGCCTTGCACGCAGCCAACATGGCCGACCCGAGTTCGATTCCTCCGCCCCTCTCGAGAGCCTGGCAAGCTACCGAGAGTATTCGATATGCCAGATAATCAATAATCAATAATAATAATAAACTCTTTTACTCTATTCCTTGCCTCAGTATTAATAATCAATAATATAGCACCGCCCTCCCGGTGTTCATCGATTGGCTCGAGTGGGCACCAGTCACAACTCCATGGTGAGACTTGTTAATAATCAATAATCAATAATAATAATAATAATAAACTCTTTTACTCTGTTCCTTGCCTCAGAATTAATAATCAATAATATAGCACCGCCCTCCCGGTGTTCATGGATTGGCTCGAGCGGGCACCAGTCACAACTCCATGGTGAGACTTGTTAATAATCAATAATCAATAATCAATAATCAATAATAAACTCTTTTACTCTGTTCCTTGCCTCAGAATTAATAATCATTAATATAGCACCGCCCTCCCGGTGTTTATCAATTGGCTCGAGCGGGCACCAGTCACAACTCCATGGTGAGACTTGTTAATAATCAATGATCAATAATCAATAATAATAATAATAAAAAACTCTTTTACTCTGTTCCTTGCCTCAGAATTTAATAATCAATAATATAGTACGGTCCTCCCATCATTCATCGATTGGCTCGAGCGGGCACCAGGCACGTCTCCACGGTGAGACTCATGGTGACTGTGTCTGGCATCGCAGAGACGCCACGGGGAGCTGGCCAGGCTCTGCCGGGCAGACGGGCGGGATCCTCTCGGGACCTGGGCGGACTCTCCGAGAGGGACGGAGGACTCGAACCCGGGTCACTCTTCCCCTAGAGCCAGACCGATGCCTTGGCCGTCCGCGCTCCCTCCCATTCCTCTCGCGTGTTTTGATCCCGCGCTTTCCGACCGATCGATCGGTCACTTCCTGCCTCAACGGATGGTCCTGATGGGCGGGAGTCGTGGAGTCAACGAGGAGGGTCTCCACGGAAACCCCACAAACCGCCGTGTCTCCTCCGAGGGGCCTGGCCCTCCGCCGCGCCACGGGGCACTCGCTTCGGAAGGGACGGCTGTGTGTGTCCACCCACCCCGCCGCCTCCTCCTTCCACCAGGGTGCGGTTCCCTCCTTGGGTGACCCACGCCCCCAACAACTCAGGTCTTGAGCCCGTGCCGGGGTTCCAGGCTCTCGGTCCTGCCGTGTGGAACCGCCGCAAAGCACAAGGGAATTGTTGATTGTGTGCTTTTTTTTTGCTTGTTGGGTCACACCCGGCGATGCACGGGGGTCACTCCTGGCTCTGTGCTCAGAAGCTACTCCTGGCGGTGCTCGGGGGACCCTCGGGGATGCTGGGAATCGAACCCGGGAGGGCGGTGCTATATTATTGATTACTAATTCTGAGGCAAGGAACAGAGTAAAAGAGTTTATTATTATTATTGATTATTGATTATTAACAAGTCTCACCATGGAGTTGTGACTGGTGCCCGCTCGAGCCAATCGATGAACGATGGGAGGGCCGTACTATATTATTGATTATTAATTCTGAGGCAAGGAACAGAGTAAAAGAGTTTATTATTATTATTGATTATTGATTACTGATTATTAACAACAAGTCTCACCATGGAGTTGTGACTGGTGCCCACTCGAGCCAATCAATGAACACCGGGAGGGCGGTGCTATATTATTGATTATTAATTCTGAGGCAAGGAACAGCGTAAGAGTTTATTATTAGTATTATTATTGATTATTGATTATTAACAAGTCTCACCATGGAGTTGTGACTGGTGCCCGCTCGAGCCAATCGATGAACACCGGGAGGGTGGTGCTATATTATTGATTATTAATTCTGAGGCAAGGAACAGCGTAAGAGTTTATTATTAGTATTATTGATTATTGATTATTGATTATTAACAACAAGTCTCACCATGGAGT
>NW_026606238.1:95000-117500 GCF_029834395.1 Sorex fumeus
CCCTCCTTCTCTGACTCCGTCTCTCCCACTCTTTTCCTCGCCACCGTCTCTCTCCTTTCCTCTCTCTTCTCTCTCCCTGCCTTTCACCTCTTTGTCTCTTTCTCCTTCTACCCTTTCTCCGAGTCTCTCTCCCTCTCTCTGTCCCTCCCTCCGTCCCCTCTCCCCTCTCTCCTATCATCTCTTCTTCCTCTCCCCCTCCTTTCCTCTGTCGCTCTGTCCCATCTCTCCTGCTCTCTCTCCCCCTCTCTCCCTTCTCTCCTCTCTCTCTCCTTCTCTCTCCCTCTCTCTCCTCCCTCCTTCTCTGACTCTGTCTCTCCCACCTTCTCTTCTTTCTTTCTTTCTTTCATTCTTTCTTTCTTTCTCCCTCTCTCCCTCTTTCTCTTCCTCTGTCTCTCTCCCCCTCTCTCCTTCCTCTCTCTCTCTCCCTCTCTCCCTCTTTCTCTTCCTCTGTCTCTCTCCCTCTCTCTCCTTCCTCTCTCTCCCTCTCTCCTCCCTCCTTCTCTGACTCTCTCTCCCACCATCTCTTCTTTCTTTCTTTCTTCTTTCTTTCTTTCTTTCTTCTTTCTCTCTCTCTCTCTCCCCTCTCTCCCTCTTTCTCCCCCTCTGTCTCTCTCCCTCTCTCTCTCCTTCCTCTCTCTCACTCTCTCCTCCCTCCTTCTCTGACTCCGTCTCTCCCCACTCTTTCCTCGCCACCGTCTCTCTCCTTTCCTCTCTCTTCTCTCTCCCTGCCTTTCACCTCTTTGTCTCTTTCTCCTTCTACCCTTTCTCCGAGTCTCTCTCCCTCTCTCTGTCCCTCCCTCCGTCCTCTCTCTCCCTCCCTCCCTCCATCATCTCTTCTTCCTCTCCCCCCTCCTTTCCTCTGTCGCTCTGTCCCATCTCTCCTGCTCTCTCTCCCCCTCTCTCCCTTTCTCTCCCTCTCTCTCTCCTTCTCTCTCCCTCTCTCTCCTCCCTCCTTCTCTGACTCTGTCTCTCCCACCTTCTCTTCTTTCTTTCTTTCTTTCAATTCTTTCTTTCTTTCTCCCTCTCTCCCTCTTTCTCTTCCTCTGTCTCTCTCCCCCTCTCTCCTTCCTCTCTCTCTCTCCCTCTCTCCCTCTTTCTCTTCCTCTGTCTCTCTCCCTCTCTCTCCTTCCTCTCTCTCCCTCTCTCCTCCCTCCTTCTCTGACTCTCTCTCCCACCTTCTCTTCTTCTCTTTCTTTCTTCTTCTTTTCTTTCTTTCTTTCTTTCTTTCTTTCTCTCTCTCTCTCTCCCTCTCTCCCTCTTTCTCCCCCTCTGTCTCTCTCCCTCTCTCTCCTTCCTCTCTCTCACTCTCTCCTCCCTCCTTCTCTGACTCCGTCTCTCCCACTCTTTTCCTCGCCACCGTCTCTCTCCTTTCCTCTCTCTTCTCTCTCCCTGCCTTTCACCTCTTTGTCTCTTTCTCCTTCTACCCTTTCTCCGAGTCTCTCTCCCTCTCTCTGTCCCTCCCTCCGTCCCCTCTCCCCCTCTCTCCTATCATCTCTTCTTCCTCTCCCCCTCCCTTTCCTCTGTCGCTCTGTCCCATCTCTCCTGCTCTCTCTCCCCCTCTCTCCCTTTCTTCTCCCTCTCTCTCTCCTTCTCTCTCCCTCTCTCTCCTCCCTCCTTCTCTGACTCTGTCTCTCCCACCTTCTCTTCTCTTCTTTCTTTCTTTCTCTTTCTTTCTTTCGTTCTTTCTCCCTCTCTCCCTCTTTCTCTTCCTCTGTCTCTCTCCCCCTCTCCCTTCCTCTCTCTCTCTCCCTCTCTCCCTCTTTCTCTTCTCTGTCTCTCTCCCTCTCTCTCCTTCCTCTCTCTCCCTCTCTCCTCCCTCCTTCTCTGACTCTCTCTCCCACCTTCTCTTCTTTCTTTCTTTCTTTCTTTCTTTCTTTCTTTCTTCTTTCTTTCTTTCTTTCTCTCTCTCTCTCCCTCTCTCCCTCTTTCTCTTCCTCTGTCTCTCTCCCCCTCTCTCCTTCCTCTCTCTCTCTCCCTCTCTCCCTCTTTCTCTTCCTCTGTCTCTCTCCCTCTCTCTCCTTCCTCTCTCTCACTCTCTCCTCCCTCCTCCTCTGACTCCGTCTCTCCCACTCTTTCCTCGCCACCGTCTCTCTCCTTTCCTCTCTCTTCTCTCTCCCTGCCTTTCACCTCTTTGTCTCTTTCTCCTTCTACCCTTTCTCCGAGTCTCTCTCCCTCTCTCTGTCCCTCCCTCCGTCCTCTCTCTCCCTCTCTCCTATCATCTCTTCTTCCTCTCCCCCTCCCTTTCCTCTATCCCTCTGTCCCATCTCTCCTGCTCTCTCTCCCCCTCTCTCCCTTTCTCTCCCTCTCTCTCTTCTTCTCCCTCCCTCTCTCTCCTCCCTCCTTCTCTGACTCTGTCTCTCCCACCTTCTCTTCTTTCTTCTTTCTTTCATTCTTTCTTTCTTTCTCCCTCTCTCCCTCTTTCTCTTCCTCTGTCTCCTCTCCCTCTTCCTTCCCGTCTCTCTCACCTCTCTCCTCTCTCTCCCTCTCTCTGACTCTGTCTCTCCCACCTTCTCTTCTTTCTTTCTCTTTCTTTCTTTCTTCTTTCTTTCTTCCTTTCTTTCTTTCTTTCTTTCTCTCTCCCTCTCTCCCTCTTTCTCTTCCTCTGTCTCTCTCCCTCTCTCTCCTTCCCTCTCTTCCCTCTCTCCTCCCTCCTTCTCTGACTCTGTCTCTCCCACCTTCTCTTCTTTCTTTCTTTCTTTCTTTCTTTCTTTCTTTCTTTCTTTCTCTCTCTCTCTCTCCCTCTCTCCCTCTTTCTCCCCCTCTGTCTCTCTCCCGCTCTCTCCTTCCTCTCTCTCACTCTCTCCTCCCTCCCTTCTCTGACTCCGTCTCTCCCACTCTTTCCTCGCCACCGTCTCTCTCCTTTCCTCTCTCTTCTCTCTCCTGCCTTTCACCTCTTTGTCTCTTTCTCCTTCTACCCTTTCTCCGTACCCTTTCTCCGAGTCTCTCTCCCTCTCTCTGTCCCTCCCTCCGTCCTCTCTCTCCCTCCCTCCCTCCTATCATCTCTTCTTCCTCTCCCCCTCCCTTTCCTCTGTCGCTCTGTCCCATCTCTCCTGCTCTCTCTCCCCCTCTCTCCCTTTCTCTCCCTCTCTCTCTCCTTCTCTCTCCCTCTCTCTCCTCCCTCCTTCTCTGACTCTGTCTCTCCCACCTTCTCTTCTCTTCTCTTCTTTCTTTCTTTCTTTCTTTCTTTCTTTCTTTCTTTCTTTCTCTCTCCCTCTCTCCCCTTTCTCTTCCTCTCTCTCCCTCTCTCTCCTTCCTCTCTCTCCCTCTCTCCTCCCTCCTTCTCTGACTCTGTCTCTCCCACCTTCTCTTCTCTTCTTTCTTTCTTTCTTTCTTTCTTTCTTTCTCTCCCCCTCTCTCTCCCTCTCTCCCTTTTTCCTCTCCTATCTGTCTCCTCTCTCTCTCCCTCTTTCTTTCTGCCTGTCTGTCCCTCTCTCCCTCTCTCTCCTTTCTCTCTCCCGCTGTCTCTTTCTCCTTCTCTCTCTCCCTCTCTCCCTCTCTGCATCTCTCCTGTTCTCTCTCTGTTTCTCCCTCTCTCTCCCTGTCTCTCCCTTTCTCTCTCCCTCTGTCTCTTTCTCCTCTCTCTCTTTCTCTCCCCTCTCTCATTCTCCTTCTCTCTCTGTCTTCCTCTCTGCATCTCTCCTTCTCTCTTCTTCTCTCTCTCCCCCCTCTCCCCTTCTCTTTCCCTCTCTCTCTCCCTCTCTCTCCTTCTCTCTTTCTCTCTCTCCCTCTCTCTCTGTCTCTCCTCCCTGTCTCTCTCTCTTTCTCTGTCTCTCTGTCCCCTCTCTCTCCCTCTCTCTCTCCCTCTCTCCCTTTTTCCTCTCCTATCTGTCTCCTCTCTCTCTCCCCTCTTTCTTTCTGCCTGTCTGTCCCTCCCTCCCTCTCTCTCCCTTTCTCTCTCCCTCTGTCTCTTTCTCCTTCTCTCTCTCTTTCTCTCCCTCTCTCATTCTCCCTCTCTGTCTGTCTTCCTCTCTGCATCTCTCCTCTCTCCTTCTCTCTCTCCCCCTCTCCCCTTCTCTTTCCCTCTCTCTCCATCTCTCTCCTCTCTCTCTCTCTCTCTCTCCCTGTCTCCCTCTGTCTCCCTTTCTCTCTCCCTCTGTCTCTTTTTCCTTCTCTCTCTCTCTTTCTCTCTCCCTCTCTCCCTCTCTCTCTCCCTCTCTGTCTCTGCATCTCCCTCTCTCTCTCTCTCTGACCTTTCCTGTCCCCTCCCCCCCCCCCGTGCCCCGCCCCCATCGCGAGGACCGGCACATTCCGGAGGCAGCTGCGGAGAGAATCCCGGGCTCTGTCCCTGGGAAAGGTCACATTCCTGGCCCTGTCCAGTGTGGACAATGGGGGCCTCCGGCTGGCTGCCTGCCCTGCGGGGGGAACAATGGGCGTCCCCCACCCCCCGGCGTCCTCACAGCTGAGCCCGAGGCAGCTCCCGTGGAGGCTCAGGCTGGTGCCCAGTGGGGGCAGGGACAGATGAGCTGGCCCAACCCGCCGGGTCCCAGGCACCTTCGGCTGCAGCCGCACACGCGGTTCCCGGTCAGCCACAGAGCCTGGCCCGGCCGCTCCCTCTCCCTCTCTCCCTCCCTCTCTCCCTCTTTCTCCTCCTCTGTCTCTCCCCCTCTCTCCCTCTTTCCATCCCCCTCTCTCTTCTTCCCTCTCTCTTTGTCCTTCTCTCTGTCTCTCTCTCCCTCTCCCTCCCTCTCTCTTTCTCCCTCTCTCTCCCTCTCTCCCTCTCTCTTTGTCCCTCTCTCCGTCTCTCTCTGTGTCTCTCTCTCCCTGTCTCTCCCTCTCTCTTTCTCCCTCAATCTCCCTCTCTCCCTCTCTCTCCCTCTGTCTCCTTCTCTCTCTCCGTCTCTCTCCCTGTCTCTCCCTCTCTCCCTCTCTCTTTCGCCCTCTCTCCCTCTTTCTCCTCCTCTGTCTCCCTCTCTCTCCCTCTCTCTCTTCCCCCTCCCTCTCTCTCCCTCTCCTTCTCCCTCGAGATAGAAGGAGATATTTCTCTCTGTGTGTCTATCTCTCTCCATCTCTCTCCCTCTTTCTCTCTCTCTCTCTCTTCCTCTCTCCCTCTCTCCCTCCCTCTCTCTATATCTCTCTGTCTCTTTGTCCCTCTCTCTCCCTCTCCCTCCCTCTCTCTTTCTCCCTCTCTCTCTCCCTCTCTCCTCCCCTGCCCTCTTTCCTTCTCTCTTCTTCTGTTCCCCCCTCCTCATCTTTCTCTCCCTCCCCCTCACTCTTGACTCTCTTCCACCTTTCTCCTTTCTCTCTCCTTCTCTCCTCCACTCGCTCCCTCCCTTCCTTTCTCCCTCCCTCCCTCCCTCCCTCTCTCTCTCTCCTTCTCTCTTCCTCTCTCGCTCTCTCCCTCCTTCTCTCCCTCCCCCTCCTCTCTGTCTCTTTCTCCCTCTTTTCCTTCCTCTCCCTCTTCCTCTCCCTCTCTTATTCTTGGTTCTTTCTCTCCACTTCTCTTCCTCCCTCTCTCCCTCTCTTTCTGCCTCTCTCCTTCTCCATCTCTGTCTCCCTCTCTCTTCCTTCTTCCCTCTCTTCGTCTCTTTCTGTCTCTCCATCTACCTCTCCCTCCCATTCCTCGTTCTATTCTCTCCCTCGCTGTCTCTCTGTCTCTCTCACACCTTCTCTCTTCATCTCTCTCCCCCCCCTTTATCTCCCTCCCTCATTCTTGGCTCCTCCTCCTCCCCCTTTCTCCTCCCTCTCTTCTCTCTCCCTCTCTCTTCTCCTCTCTTTCTCCCTCTCTGTTCATCGCTTCCTCTCTCTTCCTCTCTCTTTTTTCTCTCTCCTTCTGTCTCTGTCTCTTTCCCTCTCTCTTCATTTCTCTCCCTCTTTTTTCTCCCTCCCTCCCTCTTGACTCTTCCTCTCCCTTTCTTCTCTCTCTGTCCCTCTCTCCTTCTCTCTCTCACCCTCTCATCTCTTCCTCTCTTCCTCTCCCTCTCTCCTCTCTCTTCTTCCTTCTTTCTCTTTCTTCTCCTCTCTCTTTCTCCCTCTTTGTTCGTTGCATCCTCTCTCTCTTCCTCTCTCTTTTTTCTCTCTCCTTCTCTCTCTGTCTCTTTTCCTCTCTCTCTTCATCTCCTTCTCTCTTTTTCCTCCTTCCTTCCCTCCCTCCCTCCCTCTTGGCTCTTTCTCTCCCTTTCTTCCCTCTCTGTCCCTCTCTCCTTCTCTCTCTCTCTTTCTCTTTCCTCGCTCCCTCTCTCTCCCCTCCATATGCCAGGCCCCCCACCCCATCTTCCCTCCCTCGATGTCGTGACCGTTAAGGCCCCCGTGAGCCAGCCTCTTTCTTGGTTGCATGGACTTCGTGATGGAAGTCAACAGGTTGTTGCAAAGAAGAGGGAGATTGAGAAGGGAGGGAAGGAGCAGGGAGAGGTAAAGAGAGGAGGAGGAGGAGGAGAGAGACCAGAGAGATGGAGAGAGAGAGCTGGAGAGAGAGAGAGAGAGGGACAGCCTTGGGGAGGTGGGAGAGATAGTGAGAGCCACAGGACCGAAAGATATCAGGAGAGAGATGGGGAAGAGGCAGAGAGAGGGAGAGAGATGGAGAGAGATAGAGAGAAGGAAAGTGTCTGCCCTAGAGGCAGGCAGGGGTGCGGGGAGTGCGGGGTGATGGGAGGGAACCAGGGGTCCTTGGTGGTGGGAAATGTGCCCTCGTGGAGGGACGTGGAGGGACGGGGGTTGGAGTATTGGAGGACTGAAACCCAACTGTGAGCAGCTTCGTGAGGGTCTATCTCACAGTGATTCAATAATAAAAGAGCACTGTGGCAACGTCCTCCTGTGGTCCATCAATTCGCTCGAGCGGGCACCAGGCACGTCTCCACGGTGAGACTCGCTGTGACTGTGTTTGGCATCTCGGAGACGCCACGGGGAACTGGCCAGGCTCTGCCGGGTGGGCGGGATCCTCTCGGGACCTTGCCCAGAGGCTCTCCGAGAGGGGCAGAGGAATCGAACCTGGGTCGGCTGCGTGCCAAGCCAACGCCCTCCTCGTTGTGCTATTGCTCCAGCCCATAGATATCAATATCAATGAATATTTACTGTTCATTAACATCCACATAATTAATTAGTATATAATATGATGAATAGAATCAGCGCGATTGCAATTAATACAATCTAGTTCACATTAATGTATCAAATAATTGTCACCGTCCTCCCGTGGTTCATCGATCGGCTCGAGCGGGCACCAGGCACGTCTCCACGGTGAGACTCGCTGTGACTGTGTTTGGCATCTCGGAGACGCCACGGGGAGCTGGCCGGGCTCTGCCGGGTGGGCGGGATCCTCTCGGGAGGTTGCCTAGAGGGTCTCCGAGAGGGGCAGAGGACTCGAACCCGGGTTGGCCGCGTGCCAGTCCAACGCCCTCCCCGCTGGGCTCTCGCTCCATCCCACTACCTCTCCCCAATCCCACAGGGAGCCACAACGCAATAGCTGTTGCGTTTCCGCCCAGAGGACAAGTCAAACACACACAAGATCCATCTCTCCATCCTTGGCTTAGGACTTCCAGGGAGCTGCGTTATTACAACACGGATTATTTCGGGGGACACACGCGTTATCTAGTCTGATTCAGTCGCCCCGTGGCTCACACCTTGTGGCGTATCAAGCATCAGATCATGAGATGAGGACCTGGAGGGATCGCAGAGTGAGGAGGGCGTTGGCCTGGCACAGGGCCGACCCGGGTTCGATTCCCAGCATCCCCTAGGGTCCCCCGAGCACCGCCAGGAGTGACTCCTGAGTATATGAGCCAGGAGGAACCCCTGAGCATTGCCGAGTGTGAAGAAAGAAAGAAAGAAAGAAAGAAAGAAAGAGAGAGAAAAAGAGAGGGAGGAAGGAAGGAAGGAAGGAGGGAGGGAGGGAGGAAGGAAGGAAGGAGGGAGGGAGGGAGGGAGGGAGGAGGGGAGGGAGGGAGGGAGGGAGGAAGGAAGGAAGGAAGAGAGAGGGGCTGGAGCGATAGCCCGGTGAGGAGGGCGTTTGCCTTGGACAAGGTCGACCCGGGTTTGATCCCTGGCATCCCCTAGGGTCCCCCGAGCACCGCCAGGGGTGATTCCTGAGTGCAGAGCCAGGAGGTACCCCTGAGCATTGCTGGGTGTGACGAAAGAAAGAAAGAAAGAAAGAAAGAAAGAAAGAAAGAAAGAAAGAAGAAAGGGAAAGGAAAGAAAGGGAAAGGAAGGAAGGAAAGAAAGAAAGAAAGAGAAAGAGAGAAAGAAAGAGAAAGAAACAGAGAGAGGAAGGAAGCAAGGAAGGAAGGAAGGAAGGAGAGAAAGGAAGGAAGGGAGAGGAAGGAACGAAGGAACGAAGGAACAAAGGAAGGAAGGGGGGGCTGGAGTCATAGTCCAGCGGGGAGGGCGTTGGCAAGTGGCTGACCTGGGTTCAAGTCCCAGCATCCCGTAGGGCCTCCCGAGCACTGCCAGGAGGGATTCCTGAGTGCAGAGCCAGGAGGAAGCCCTGAGCACTGCCAGGTGGGACCCAAAAATCAAAAAAATAAAAATAAAAAATAAAAAATAAAACGAACCAAGGCTAACAGGACCATGAGGTCGGGGATGGTCCTCCCTCAGAAGCCACCAAAGTGTGTAACTTGCTTTTTTTTTTTTAATCTGAACGCTGGGGACCTATTTAAAAAAAAAAATTCTTTGAAGTGATGTGAAAAAAAATCCGACCACCTCCCCCCCACCCCCACCCCCACACACGCACCCCCCTCGATTCTGAAACCGTCCAAGTACCGTGTTAATTTATTGCTCTTGGAGTTGGCGAAGCCCGTCGCCTGGTTTCCATGGGCGCGCGGAGGCGGGGGTGGGGGGGGGGGGCGGGGGGGAATGTCACTCGCCTGTTAATTTAGTCATTGTTGCACACACGTGTGAGCGCGTCTCCCTGGCTCCGTGCCTCCGGGGTGGACGCCTCCTCCCGCGGACAGGCTGGACCGTGTCTCTGGCAGAGGGATGAGGATGGGATGGAAATATCTCCGGGCGGGGAGGGGGCGCTGGGACCTTGCCCAGTGGGGACAGGGCAGGGGGCTTCTCTGCAGAGCTGGGTGCGGTGGTCATCTGTTCGTTGTGTCAAGAAGGACTAGAGGCGGGGCTGGAGCGATCGCACAGCGGGGAGGGCGTTTGTCTGGCACGCGGCCGACCCGGGTTCAAGTCCCGTCATCCCATAGGGTCCCCCCGAGCACTGCCAGGAGTAATTCCTGAGTGCAGAGCCAGGAATAAACCCTGTGCATTGCCAAGTGTGACCCAAAAAGCCAAAAAAAGAAGAGGAGGAGGAGGAGGGGGAGGAGGAAGAAGGAGGAGGAGAAGAAGGAGGAGAAGGAGAAGGAGAAGGAGAAGGAGAAGGAGAAGGAGAAGGAGGAGAAGGAGAAGGAGAAGGAGAAGAAAGAGAAGGAGGAGAAGGAGGAGGAGGAGGACGAGAAGAAAGAGAAGGAGGAGAAGGAGAAGGAGGAGGAGGAGGAGGACGAGAAGAAAGAGAAGGAGGAGGAGGAGGAGGAGAAGGAGGAGGAGGAGGAGAAGAAGAAGAAGAAGAAGAAGAAGAAGAAGAAGAAGAAGAAGAAGAAGAAGAAGAAGAAGAAGAAGAAGAAGAAGAAGACTGAGGAGGAGAAGGAGAAGGAGAGGAAGAGGAAGAAGAAAAAGAAGAAGAAGAAGAAGAGGAGGAGGAGGAGGAGGAGGAGGAGAAGGAGAGGAAGAGGAAGAAGAAAAAGAAGAAGAAGAAGGAGAAGAAGAAGAAGAAAAAGGAGGAGAAGGAGAAGGAGGAGGAGGAGAATGAGGAAGAGGAGAAGAAGAACAGGAAGGAGAAGGAGAAGAAGAAGAAGAAGAAGAAGAAGAAGAAGAAGAAGAAGAAGAAGAAGAAGGAAGAAGAAGAAGAGGAGGAGGAGGAGGAGGAGGAGAGGAAGAGGAGAAGGAGAAGAAGAAGAAGAAGAAGAAGAAGAAGAAGAAGAAGAAGAAGAAGAAGAAGAAGAAGAAGAAGAAGAAGAAGAAGAAGAAGAAGACCGAGGAGGAGGAGGAGGAGAAGGAGAAGAAGAAGAAGAAGAAGAAGAGGAAGAGGAAGAGGAAGAGGAAGAGGAGGAGGAAGAGGAGGAGGAGGAGGAGGAGGAGCAGGACCAGGAGCAGGAGTCAGGGCTGGAGTGATAGCACAGCAGGGAGGGCATTTGCCTGGCACACAGCCGACTCGGGTTCAAGTCCCGGCATCCCGTAGGGTCCCCCCAAGCACCACCAGGAGTGAATCCTGAGTGCAGAGCTAGCAGGGACCCCTGAGCATCGCCGGGTGAGACCCAACAAGCAAAAAAAAAAGAAAGAAAGAAAAGAAAGAGAGGAAGGAAGGAAGGAAGGAAGGAAGGAAGGAAGGAGGAAAGGAGGAGAGGAAGGAAGGAAGGAAGGAAGGAGGAAAGAAGGAAGGAAGGAAGGAAGGAAGGAAGAGAGAGGGGCTGGAGGGATAGCACAGTGGGGAGGGCATTTTCCCTGCACGCGGCCGACCCGGGTTCGAGTCTCGGCATCCCATCGGGTCCCCCGAGCACCGCCAGGAGTCACTCCTGAGTGCAGAGCCAGGAGGGACCCCTGAGCATCGCCGGGTGGGAGCGAAAAAGCCAAAAGTTGTAATAGTTGGAGACGATCACTTTGGATGGGAACTGAGTGTTGAAAGGAAGTTAAGGGGAGGGAGAGAGAGAGATGAAGAGGGAGAGAAGGAGAGAGAGGAAGAGAGGGAGAGAGAGGGAGAGAGAGGCAGAGAGAGGGAGGGAGAGGGAGGGAGAGAAGGAAGAAGAGAGACGGTGGAGAAAAGACAGAGAGAGAGAAGAGAGAGACGGGGAGAGTGAGAGACAGGGAGATAGAGAGAGAGAGACAGAGAGACAAGACAGAGAAAAGAGAGATAGAGATACAGAGAGATAGAGAGAGACAAAGAGAGAGACAGAGAGACAAGAGAGAGAGAAAACAGAGACAGCAGAGAGACAGACAGAGAGATAGAGAGACAGAGACAAAGAGAGAGACAAAGACAGAGAGACAAGACAGAGAGACGAGAGAGAAAAAGAGAGACAGCAAAGAGAGAAAGACAGATGGAGAGACAGAGAGAGAAGAGAGAGAAAGAGAGAGAGAAACAGAGACAGACAGTGAGAGAGACAGAGGGAGAGAGACATGCAGGCAGAGAGACAAGAGAGAAAAAGAGAGACAGAGAGAGAAAGAGAGAGACAGAGAAGTAGAGAGATAGAGAGACAGAGAAAAGAGAGGCAGAGAGAGATAGACAGAGACAGAGATACAGAGACAGAGAGAGAGACAGAAAGAGAGAGACAGAGAGAGAGAGAGACAGAGAAAAGCTCCTGAAAGCATCGTGGGGTGGGTGATGGGAGGGACCCTGGGGACCCCGGTGCTGGGAATCGGGTGCCAGTGAAGGGACGGGCGTTGGCACTCCCAACTGTGAAGTGACTGTGTTTGGCATCGCATAGATGCCACGGGGAGCTTGCCGGGCTCTGCCGGGCGGGCGGGATCCTCTCGGGAGCCTGCCGAGAGGGTCTCCGAGAGGGGGGCGGAGATACTCGAACCTGGGTCGTCTGCGTGCCAGGCCAATGCCCTCCCCGCTGTGCTCCAGCCCACCTAGATCAGTATCAACGAATATTTGCTATTCCTTAACATCCATAGAATTGATTAGTATAGAATATGATTAATCAAAACTGCAATTCATACAACCTAGTTAACATCAATGTATCAAATCATCAATAACATTTAATAATATTAATCGAGGGTGATTAATATCATTATAAATATCAAAATTGCACTGTGTCACTGTCCTCCCGTGGTTCATCAATTGGCTCAAGCGGGCACCAGTCACGTGTCCACGGTGAGGCTCGTTGTCACCGTGTTTGGCATCTCGAAGACGCCACGGGGAGCTGGCCAGGCTCTGCCGGGTGGGCGGGATCCTCTCAGGAGCCGGCCGAGAGGCTCTTCGAGAGGGTGGCAGAGGACTCGAACCCGGGTCGGCCGCGTGCCAGGCCAACGCCCTCCCCGCCGTGCTGTCCCTGCGGCCCAGTCTCATTGGTACCCTGGGAAATATTTGCAGAATCTTTGCCGGGTGATGGGCAGGGAAGGGACCGTGAGCTGACGGCCGACCGAGGGCGCCCCAGTGCCCGCTCTCGCCGACGCCCGTCAGATCTTCCTGTGCTGGACCCCGAAATCCGGGCGCGCGGGCGTGTGGAAACACACCTTGGCTTTGTCCCGGGTTCCGCCCGGAAGCCCAAGAGACGCCCGCAGCCAGCGCCCGTGGGGATGACCTACATAACGTGACCCGGTTCTTGCTTTTTACTTCTTTCTCCTCTTTTTTATTTTATTTTGGTCTTGGGCTGGAGCAATTGCACAGCGGGGAGGGCGTCGGCCTGGCACACAGCCGACCCGGGTTCGATTCCTCCACCCATCTCGGAGAGCCCGGCCAGCTCCCGAGAGGATCCCGCCCGCACGGTGGCAGAGCCTGGCCAGCTCCCCGTGGCGTCTTCGAGATGCCAAACATAGTCACCATGAGTCTCACCAGGGAGACGTGACTGGTGCCCGCTCGAGCCGATCGATGAACCACGGGAGGACAGTGACACAGTGCAATTTAGAAATTTATAATGATATTCATCACCCTCGATTAATGTTATTAATTAGTTATATTGATTATTCGATACATGGATTTTAACCAGATTGTTTTCACTGCAATCGTGTTGATTCTATCAATCATATTCTATACGGATTAATCCTATGGATGTCAATGAACAGCGAGTATTCATTGATATTGATCTCTATGGGCTGGAGCACAGCGGGGAGGGCGTTGGCCTGGCACGTGGCCGACCCGGGTTCGATTCCTCCGTTCCTCTCGGAGAGCCTCTCGGCCAGCTCCCGAGAGGATCCCTCCTGCCTGGCAGAGCCTGGCCAGCTCCCCGTGGCGTCTTCGAGATGCCAAACACAGTCACCATGAGTCTCACCAGGGAGACGTGCCTGGTGCCCGCTCGAGCCAATCGATGAACACCGGGAGGACCGTGCTATATTATTGATTATTAATTCCGAGGCAAGGAACAGAGTAAGAGTTTATTATTATTATTATTGATTATTAGCAACAGATCTCACCCTGGAGACGTGACTGGTGCCCATTCGAGCAAATCGATGAACAACGGGAGGACAGTGCGACAGTGAAATTGTGATATTTATGATTATATTAATCACCCTCAATCAATGTTATTAATTAATGATATTAAGCATTCAATGCATCAATGTTAACTAGATGGTATAAATTGCAGTCGTGTTGACTATATTAATCATATTGCATCCGAATCAATTATATGGAAGTTAATGAATAACAAATACTCATTGATATTGATCTAGACTGGCTGGAGCCCGGCGGGGAGGGCGTTGGCCTGGCACACGGCCGACCCGGGTTCGAGGCCCAGCATCCCATCTGGTCCCCCGAGCACCGCCAGGAGGAGTCATTCCCGAGTGCAGAGCCGGGAGGAAACCCCTGAGCATCGCCGGGTGGGACCCCAAAAAGAAAGAAAAAGAGACAACATCTGCTTCTGCTGCAAAAACGTGCCGTGCCGGTGACTAGGTGCCGGGTCCCTCCCTCCCTGTGTTCCCGGCGGCCCCGGCTGAGATGTGGCCCCAGGAAGCCGTTATAAGTGGGCGTGTTGTTGTGCCAAGGGGTTGTCGAGCCCAGCCCTGGTGGGGGTGGGGGGTGGGCAGCCGGGCAGCCAGCGAGAGGCGAGGCCGGCCGCCCACAGGCTCCGTCTGACTTTGATCGTCTCCTGGAACAAACTGGCCAGGGCCACCCCCCAGCGTGGGGCAGCCCGGCCAAGCCGGCTCATCCTCTCCTGCGGTATTCAGAGCTGGCGCCTTTCATGTCCGCAGAGAGCCAGCCTGTGTGTCTGTCTGTGTGGTCTGTGTCTGGGTGTGTCTGTGTCTGTGTGTGTCTGTGTGTGTCTGTCTGTGTGTGTCTGTGTGTGTGTCTGTGTCTGGTCTCAGTGTCTTCGTGCGTCTGTGTCTGTCTGGTTTCTGTGTGTGTCTGTGTGTGTCTCTGTCTGTGTCTGTGTGTGTGTCTGTGTGTCTCTGTGTCTGTGTGTGTGTCTGTGTCTGGTCTCTGTGTCTTCGTGCGTCTGTATCTGAGTGGTTTCTGTGTGTGTCTGTGTGTGTCTGTGTCTGTGTGTGTGTCTGTGTGTCTCTGTGTCTGTGTGTGTACGTGTGTCTGTGTGTGTGTCTGTGTCTGGTCTCGGTGTCTTCGTGCGTCTGTGTCTGTGTGGTTTCTGTGTGTGTCTGTGTGTCTCTGTGTCTGTGTGTGTATGTGTGTCTATGTTTGTGTGGTTTCTGGGCTGTGTGTATCTGTGTCTTTGTGTGTCTCTGTCTGTGTGGTTTCTGTGTGTCTCTCTGCCTGTGTGTATGGGTGCCTGTGTTTGTGTGGTTTCTGTGCCTGTGTGTATGTATCTGTATCTTTGTGTATCTGTGTCTGTGTGGTTTCTGTGCATGCCTGTGTGTGTCTGTGTGTGTGGTCTGTGTCTGTGTGTCTCTGTGTCTGAGTTTGTGTGTGTCTGTGTCTGTGTGTGTGTCTGTGGGTGTCTGTGTGTGTGTCTGTCTGTGTCTGTGTATGTGTCTGTCTGTGTGTCTGTGTCTGTGTGTCTCGGTGTCTTTGTGTGTCTGTGTCTGTGTGGTTTCCATGAGTATCTGTGTGTGTCTGTGTGTGTGTTCTGTGTCTGTGTGTCTCTGTATCTCTTTGTGTATCTGTATCTGTGTTTGTGTGCTTTCTGTGCCTATGTGTGTCTGTGTCTGTGTCTGAGTGTGTCTGTGTCTGTGTGGTTTCTGTGTGTGTCTGTGTGTGTCTGAGTGTGGTCTGAGTGTGTCTGTGTGTGTGGTCTGTGTCTGTGTGTCTCTGTGTTTGTGTGTATGTGTGTCTGTGTTTGTGTGTGTCTGTGTCTGTGTGTCTGTGTGTGTGTCTGTGTGTCTGCGTATGTCTGTGTGTGTCTGTGTGTGTCTGCATGCGTCTGTGTGTGTCTGTGTCTGTGTGTGTCTGTGTGTGTCTCTGTGTCTGTCTGTCTGTGTGTGTCTGTGTGTGTCTGTGTGTGTCTGTCTGTCTGTGTCTGTGTGTTTGTGTGTGTTTCTGTGTGTGTCTGTGTCTGTGTGTGTGTCTTTGTGGTATCTGTGTGTATCTGTGTGTTTCTGTGTGTGTCTATGTGTGTCTATTTGTGTCTCTGTGTGTCCGTGTGTGTCTCTGTGTCTGTGTGTGTCTATCTGTGTCTCTGTGTGTCTGTGTGTCTGTGTCTGGTGCATGCCTGTGTGTGTATGTGTGTGTGTGCGTCCAGGCGCAACAACGCTCGATGGTCCTCTTTGCCCAGCTCCTGCGTCCTGAGTCCTAACACTCACGCCCCGTCCTCAAGTGGCCCCGACCTGCCTCCCCTGACACCCCCCGCCCGCCCGCCCACTGCATCCTGCTTGATGCTTTAACATTTTTTTGATTTCTTTTTCTTTTTGGGGTCCCACCCGGCAATGCTCAGGGCTGACTCCCAGCTCTGCACTCAGGAATCCCCCCTGGCGGTGCTCGGGGGACCCTCGGGGATGCCAGGGATCGAACCCGGGTCAGTTGCATGCTAGGCCAACGCCCTCCCCGCTGGGCTCTCCCTCCAGCCCCAGGTGCTTTAAAGGGCAAAAAACCCCAAAATGATGATACAGGAAACTGTGTCTGGTTGCATCGCCGTTGAGATTCCGAGGGCAGCTCTTCCTGCGGGAAGGGTCAGTGGCCCTCGTGTGTGGGAGGGCCGGGCACACAGCTGGCCAGCGGGCGGGCAGCTCTAAGTTGGCCCCCGTTCGTGCCTGGGCAGCGTCGTCCTCCCAGGGAGTGTCAGAGGAGCAAAGGCAGATGGTTTTCGACCGGGAGTGTCGGGTTCTATGAGTGGATGCAGTTCCCTGGGCTCGGGGCTCTGTCTTCTGTCCGAGACACAGAGCAAGGAAGGACACATTTTCTCTCTCTCTCTCTCATTCTCTCTCTACTCCCTCTTCTCTCTGTCTCTCTTCTCTCATTCTCTCTCTTCTCTCCTCTTTCTTGTTCTTTTTCTCCCTCTTCTCTCTCTCACTCAGTTTCTTTCTCTCCTCTCTTTCTCTTTCCCTTCTCTCATTCTCCCTCTACTCCCTCTTCTCTCTGTGTCTCTCTCTCTCCTCTCGTTCTCTCTCCTCTCTTCTCTCTGTCTCTCTTCTCTCATTCTCTCTCTTTCTCTTCTGTCATTCTCTTTTTCTCTCTTCTCTCATTTTTCTCCTCTCTTCTCTCTCTGTTCATGTCTCTTCTTTTTCTCTTTCTCTTCTCTCTCCTTTCTCATTCTCTTTCTCGTTCCCTTTCTTTATCTTCTCTGTATCTCTCACTGTCTTTCTCTCTCTTTTCTCATTCTCTTCGTCTCTCTTCTCTGTCTCTCTCTCATTCTTTTTCTCTCTTTCTCTCCTGTCTCTTCTCTCATTCTCTTCTTTCTCCTTTCTCGTTCTCCTTTTCCCTCGTTCTCTTCCTTTCTCTTCTCTGTATCTCCCATTCTCTTTCTCTTCTCATTCTCTTTCTCACCCTCTTTGTCTCTCTTCTCTGTCTCTACCCCCATTTTCTTTTTCTTTCTCTCCTCTCTCTTCTCTCTCTCTCCCTCTCTTTCTGTGTGTCTATCTCCTTCTCTCTCTCTCAATCTCTCTACTCTCTTTTCTCTATGTCTATCTCTTCTCTCATTCTCTGTCTCTTCTCTTTCTCTCTCTTTCTCTTTTCTCTCTCATTCTCTCTTCTCCTCCCTCGTTCTTTCTTTCTCGTTCTTCCTTTCTTTCTCTTTCTCTGTATCTCTCATTCTCTTTCTCTTTTTTCATTCCCTCCCTCATTCTCTTGGTCTCTCCTCTGTCTCTCATTCTCTTCCTCTATTTCTCCCTCTTCTCTCTCCCTCTCTCTCTTTCTGTGTCTCTCTCTTTCTCTCTCATTCTCTCTTCTCTCTTTCTATCTCTCTTCTCTCATTCTCTCTTTCTCCTCTCTCATTTTCTCTCCTCTCTTCTTCCTCTATCCTCTCTCTTCTCTTTCTCTCTCATTCTTTCTTCCCTCTCCTCTCTCATTCTTTCTCTCTTGCTCTCTTTCTTTCTCTCTCTCCTCTATCTCTCACTCTCTCTCTCTCTCTTTGCTCATTCTCTTTGTCTCTCTTCTCTGTCTCTATCTCTCATTATCTTTCTCTCTCTCCCTCTCTCTCTCTCTCTCTCTCTCTCAGTTGTAACCTCCAGGTACCTGCAAAGCGAATCCAACCATGTCTCAGGAACGGAGCGATGCTGGTCACACATGAGGGCATATTGTCAACAACACAACTTTCATACAAAAACGTACCGTCATGCTTTGTATTTTTTTCTTTTTCTTTCTCATTCTTTTCTTTCTTTCTTTGTCTTTCCTTCTCTCTTTCTTTGTCCTTTCTCTCCTTTCTTTCTCTTTCTTCATTCTTCTTTCTTTCTCTCTTTCTTTCATTCTCCCTCCCTCCCTCCCTTCCTTCCTTCCATCCTTTCCTTCCATCCTTTCTTCTCTCTTTCCTTCCTTCCTTCCTTCCTTCCTCCCCTTTCCTTCCGTCCTTCCTTCCTTCCTTGCTACCTTCCTTCCTTCCTTCTTTCCTTTCTTCCTTCCTTCCTTCCTTACATCCATCCTTCTTTCCTTTCTTCCTTCCTTTCTTTCCTTTTTCCTTCCTTCCTTCCTTCCTGCCTTCCTCCCTCCCTCCCTCCCTTCTTCCTTCCTTCCTTCCTTCCTTCCTTCCTTCCTCCCTCCCTCCCTCTCTTTCTCTTCCAAAGATCCCCCCAGTGATGCTGAGGAACTGAGGAGCAAGCACTCCCCCGGACTCTCAGCCAACCAGGCTGGCCGGGCTCAGAAACTCAGCCCCATTCCCGCCCCGGCTCAAGGCTCCCTCGACTCCCTTGTCCCACCCAGGTTAGTCGAATCCACTCGGGCCCCTGTACCTGCAAGACTCGCACCCCATCCCCCACTGGTTGGGTCCGTCCATTTCATTTCTTCATTTTCCTACCCACCCCCCACTCGTCATTTAAACACTCTGGTTTGCAAGTGTCGTTTGTGAAGATTTGTTACAGCCGCTCAAGGTTCCAACACCTTCACGCCCCAAACAAACACCCAACCCCAAGGCGGAGCCCTTCACCGGCATTCAAATCATTTCTTTCCCTTTTTTTTTTTAATTTTATTTTATTTGTATAAAGCTGTCCACGGTCGTCTATTACATTCCATAAAGGCAAAAAAAAAAAAAGGTAAAGGCCCTCCCGTTGATCGTCGATTTGCTCGAGCGGGCCCAGTAACGTCTCCATCGTGAGACTTGTTGTTACTGTGTCTGGCACATCGAATGCGTCACGGGGAGCTTGCCAGGCTCTGCCGTGCAGGCGAGATACTCTCGGTAGCTTGCCGGGCTGGCTCTTTGATATATATATTTATATATATTTATATATATATTATATATAATATATATGAATATATATTTATTTTTATTTATATATTTATGTATTTATATATTTATTTATATATATTTATTTATATATATTCATATATATTATATGCTTTTTGCTTTTTTGGCCCTCCCGTTGATCGTCGATTTGCTCAAGCGGACCCAGTAACATTGAGAGACTTGTTACTGTGTTTGGCATATCGAATACGTCACGGGGAGCTTGCCAGGCTCTGCCGTGCGGGCGAGATCCTCTCGGTAGCTGGCCGGGCTCTCCGAGAGGGTCCAACACCAATTCCACCACCCCGTAAAATAATTTATTTGGTATACCTTGCTCCATTCATGGCCGTGCGACATCTCATGATCTCAGTTCTCACTTCGGACAACCTGGCAGGTTACCGAATGTAACTGTGCCCACATGGCAGAGTCTGGCAACCTCCCCGTGGCGTACCCAATATGCCAAATACCAGTAACAATGATGGGTCTCATTCTCCTAACCCTGAAAGAGCCTCGAATGTGGCACTTTTTAAAAAAAAAATCTCAGGGCTAGGGCAAAGGAGACGTTACTGGGGCCTGCTCGAGGCAATCGACGAACAACAGGATGATCATGATCGTGATCGTGACCTTGTTCCAACCCAGTGACGGATGCAGTGCTCAGAAAACTGTAGCACGGTCACACTGTCCTCCCGTGGTTCATCGATCAGCTCGAGCGGGCACCAGTCACGTCTCCATGGTGAGACTTGTTGTGACTGTGTTTGGCATCTCGGAGACACCACGGGGAGCTGGCCAGGCTCTGCCATGTGGGCGGGATCCTCTTGGGAGCTGGCCAAGAGGTTCTCCGAGAGGGGCGGAGGAATCGAACCCGGGTCAGCCGCGTGTAAGGCAAACGCCCTCCCCACTGTGGTCCAGTCCATCTAGATCAATATCAATGAATATTTGCCGTTCATTAACATCCATATAATTCATTAGTATAGAATATGATTAATATAATCAACACGACTGCAGTGAATACAATCTAGTTAACATCAAAGTATCAAATAATCAATGATATAATTATTTAATTATCTGATACCTCATATAAATAATACAATTAATCAATAATGTTAATTGAGGGTGTTCAATATCATTATAAATATCAAAATTGCACTTTGCACCGTCCTCCCGTGGTTCATCGATTGGCTCGAGCGGGCACCAGTCACGTCTCCATTCTAAGACTCGCGGTGACTGTGTTTGGCATCGCGTAGACGCCACGGGGAGCTGGCCAGGCTCTGCCACTGTGCGGGCGGGATCCTCTCGGGAGCTGGCCAAGGGGCTCTCCGAGAGGGGCTGGAGGAATCGAACCCGGATCAGCCACATGCCAGGCAAACACTCTCCGTGCTGTGCTATCGCTCAGAAAACACTTCAGTAAAATGAAAATTTCTGCCAATTGTGATATTGCCGGGCCGGCGTGGTATTCGAGTGGGTTGGGCTGGTGACCTGGGTTCGATTCCCTGGCATGGCCTGTGGTTCACTGAGCGCTCCTGAGAGGGATTCCTGAGCATGGAGCCAGGAGTCAGCCCTGAGCATCGCCGGGTGTGATCCAAAATCCACCAAGGTGGAGGATTTAAAAAAAAAAGAAGAAGAAATGTTGGTGGCATTCAGCTCCCTGGAGACAAGAGGCAGACACACAATTCTGCATCAGGGAAGGATGGTTGTCCTACAAGGGGATTTCTCAGCGTCTTTTCTTGTGTGTCTCTCTCCCTCCAGGAAGGTGGGGATGAGATTTCCGGGGCGCACTAGAAACGCTTCTCAGCCGTCACTCCGAACCGAACCGGCCCCAAGACAGCAAACACCAAACCCCAAAGCAGGTAGAGGCGTCATTCTCATCGGTGATTTTTGCTTGATTGAGACTCTGTGGTCCCAGAGGATGTTGGCGAATCTCGGGAACATAATTTCCACTTCTGCACCCTTTCCCCCTGTCTGCCAACACCTCCCTTCCCCAAGGTCCCCAATTCTTCCCAACTCTCCCAAACACCCTGCCCCCACCCAGCTCAGTGGATTGTCTCAGTTCTCCCAATGGGCTGCCTTCGACCGTTAGCCTATCCTGGACTGTGTATCTTTAAGTCTCACCTGAGAGATCATTCTGTCTTTGTCTCTGTCTCTGTCTCTGTCCCTCTCTTTATCTTTATTGAATCTCTTTATTGAATCTCTTTATTTTTATTGAATCACTGTGAGACACAGTTACAAGTTTTCATATTTGAGTTTCAGTCACACCATGATGGAACCCCCATCCCTCCACCAGTGCCCATTCCCCACCACTGATGTCCCCAGTATCCCCCCATCCCAACCCTCCCCCTGCCTCCAGGGCAGACAATCTCCCCCATCTTCTCTCTCGACTTTGGGGCATCATGGTTTGCAATACAGACACTGAGATCAATGCAGATCAATACAGATCCAATACCGATCACGTTGGGTCCTTGATCTACTCTCAGCACACACCTCCCACCCTGAGCGACCCCTCCAACCCTCCGTGACTCAGTGACCCCCTCTCCATTCGAGCTGCCTTCTCCCCCAGCTCATGAGGCCGACATCCAACCCTGGGGCAATCCTCCTGGCCCTGGTCTCGACTGTCCTTGGGTGTCAGTCTCTAATTATATTATTTCATTCTACTGAATCACCATAAGATGCAGTTACCAAGCTTTCCTATTTGAGTTTCAGTCATACCATGATGGAACCCGCATCCCTCCGCCAGTGCCCGTTCCCCCACCACCAATGTCCCCAGTATCCCCCCATCCCACCTCTCCCCCTGCCTCCAGGGCAGACAATCTCCCCCAGACTCTCTCTGTACTCTGGGGCATGATGGTTTGCAATACAGACACTGAGATCAATACAGATCCGATACAGATCACATTGGATCCTTGATCTGCTCTCAGCACACACCTCCCATCCCGAGCGACCCCTCCAACCCTCCCTGACTCAGTGACCCCTTCTCCATCCCAGCTGCCTTCTCCCCCAGCTCATGAGGCCGACATCCAACCCTGGGGCAATCCTCCTGGCCCTGGTCTCGACTGTCCTTGGGTGTCCGTCTCTGATTATGTTATTTCATACTCCACAAAGGTCACTTGCCCTTCTCAGCTCTTGCTCTGTCAAGAAAACAGCAGGGTCTGGTGCAGCCTTCATGAGAGGCTGGAGACGGCAGAATCCTCAAATAGAATCTCCTAGACTTGAGCGTCAAAACAATAATAATAATAATAAGTGAGTACTGTGAGTGAGGAGGAGGGGAGCAGGGAGGGCGTTGGCGTGGCACGCGGCCGAACCAGGTTCGATTCCCAGCATCCCATAGGGTCCCCCGAGCACCGCCAGGAGGGATTCCTGCGTGCAGAGCCGGGAGTCAGCCCTGAGCATCGCCGGGTGGGACCCAAAAAGCAAAAACAAAAAAATAATTGCAAGAGAGAGACGATGTGTGATGTAGATTCACCAGTTCCTTGCTGGACACCGTGTCAATTTAGTGGCTCCTTCCCGTGGTCATGTCAGCGGTGGTGGCGTGTCTGCCCGCCCAGCTGTCGACCTCACTCCACTGAGCAGCAGCGGTTCTGCCGTCTGCCCCGGGCCGCCCGCCCGCCCGCCCGCCCGCCGTGAGTGTTTATTTTGGGAGAAGCAGATTTTCCCGGGGAGCTAAAATAAGCCTGTGCGGAGCCGGGAGGGGGCCAGACCGCGGGGAGACGGTAATTGACGGCAGATGTCGGCAGCATGGGAGCACCTAGGAGGCCTGTCACTCACTCCTCGGAGACGGCTCACGTGTGCGGGTGTGCGTGTGTGTCCGTGTGTGTGTGTGTGTGTGTGTGTGTGTGTGTGTGTGTGTCTGGCGGGGGGATGCTTCTGGCGGCGGACCCAGCTCACAGCCACAGCTGAGAAACAGCAACGGAAAAGTCGGCAGCGGGGTCTGGAGCGACAGCCCAGCGGGGAGGGCGTCGGCCTGGCACGCGGCCGACCCGGGTTCGAGTCCCGGCATCCCCTAGGGTCCCCTGAGCACCGCCAGGAGGGATTCCTGAGTGCAGAGCCAGGAGTGAGCCCTGAGCGCTGAGCCAGGAGTCAGTCCTGAGCACAGAGGCAGGAGTCATCCCTGAACAGAGAGCTGGGA
>NW_026606238.1:122500-136711 GCF_029834395.1 Sorex fumeus
ACTCATCTGTCTATGCCTTCATCGATCAATTTATTAATCGATCTACTGCCAATCAATCTCTCTCGCCCATCATCGCCTTGACTGTGTATATAGTCATCTCTGTACTCATCTGTCTACGCCTTCATCGATCAATTTATTAATCGATCTACCTGCCAATCAATCTCTCTCGCCCATCGTTCATCGATCAATTTATTAATCGATCTACCTGCCAATCAATCTCTCTCGCCCATCATCGCCTTGACTGTGTATATAGTCATCTCTGTACTCATCTGTCTACGCCTTCATCGATCAATTTATTAATCGATCTACCTGCCAATCAATCTCTCTCGCCCATCATCGCCTTGACTGTGTATATAGTCATCTCTGTACTCACCTGTCTACGCCTTCATCGATCAATTTATTAATCGATCTACCTGCCAATCAATCTCTCCCTCGATCTCTCTTCCAGGTCTCGTCCCAGGGTTCCGACGAACGCCGTCATCGGCGCTGCCCGTGACCATGGTAAGCGCACTGATAACTGGTTTATCCACGATGTCATTTCCTTCCACGGAGCCAGCTCCGACCCCTCTGCAAATTGCCCGACCCTCCGAGCTGGGTTCCCGCAGGCGTGACCGAGACTAAGATTGATCACGGAAAGAAAGACGAAGAAAAAAAAAGAAAGAAAGGAAAGGAGCGAGGCCCCAGTGATAAAGAGGAAATCTCTTCCTCCTACATTCATCTCCTTTTTTTTTTCTTTTCTTCTTTTTTTCACGTAGGGGCTGGCGGCGGCTGAATGAGTCTCATCCCTCTTCTCCCTCTGAACTGAGCCTTCATCCGTCTCGGCCGTCGGTGCCCAGAGAGTTTCCCGTGGCCCCCACAGACCCCGCTGGGACGTGCAGGATGAGACGCACCAAGACGATGCAGATACCGTTTCCGAGACAAGCCCTTTCCTGTTCCCTCGTAACGACAAGTCCACGTTTTAGCCCTTTTTTTTCTTTCTTTCTTTCTTTCTTTCTTTCTTTCTTTCTTTCTTTCTTTCTTTCTCTCCTTCCTTCCTTCCTTCCTTCCTTCCTTTCTCTCTTTCTTTCTCTCTCCTTCCTTCCTTCCTTCCTTCCTTCTTTCTTTCTTTCTTTCTTTCTTTCTTTCTCTTTCTTCTTTCTTTCCTTCTTTCTTTCTTTCTTTCTTTCTTTCTTTCTTTCTTTCTTTCTTTCTTTTTTATAGGAAAAAAGCTCCTGTCTGACTTTCTCACGGGCTTCTAGTTGCAAAGCAAAAATGCCGTTTCTACCATTTTTTAGAACACACACAGACACGCACTCTGTGGTTTCTTGTCCGTACTTTGGCTGGCTCAAGGGATGTTGTCACTTCAGTCCTGTAAGCTACTTGGCTGCAGTGATGGCACAGCGGGGAGGGCATTGGCCTTGCACACCTCTCTGACCCGGGTTCGAGTCCCGGCATCCCCGAGGGTCCCCCGAGCACCGCCAGGAGGGATTCCTGAGTGCATGAGCCAGGAGGGACCCCCGAGCATTGCCGGGTGGGACCCAAGAAGCATAATAAAGAAAGAAAAGGAAGAGAGGAAGGAAGGAAGGAAGGAAGGAAGGAAGGAAGGAAGGAAGGAAGGAAGGGAGGGAGGGAGGGAGGGAGGGAGGGAGGGAGGAAGGAAGGATAGAAGGAAGGTTGGGAGGAAGGAAGGTTGGGAGGAAGGAAGAGAGAAAGGAAGGAAGGAAGGAAGGGAGGGAGGGAGGGAGGGAGGGAGGGAGGGAAGGAAGGAAGGAAGGAAGGAAGGGGAGGAAGGAAGGAAGGGAGGGAGGGAGGAAGGAAGGAAGGAAGGGGAGGAAGGAAGGAAGGGAAGGAGGAAGGAAGGAAGGAAGGAAGGAAGGAGAGAGAAGGAAGGAGAGAGAAGGAAGGAAGGGAGGGAGGGAGGGAGGGAGGGAGGGAGGGAGGGAGGAAGGAAGGATAGAAGGAAGGTTGGGAGGAAGGAAGGTTGGGAGGAAGGAAGAGAGAAAGGAAGGAAGGAAGGAAGGGAGGGAGGGAGGGAGGGAGGGAGGGAGGGAAGGAAGGAAGGAAGGAAGGAAGGGGAGGAAGGAAGGAAGGGAGGGAGGGAGGAAGGAAGGAAGGAAGGGGAGGAAGGAAGGAAGGGAAGGAGGAAGGAAGGAAGGAAGGAAGGAGAGAGAAGGAAGGAGAGAGAAGGAAGGAAGGAAGGAAGGAAGGAAGGAAGGGAGGGAGGGAGGGAGGGAGGGAGGGAAGGAAGGAAGGAAGGAAAGAAGGAAGGAAGGAAGGAAGGGGAGGAAGGAAGGAAGGGAGGGAGGGAGGGAGGAAGGGAGGGAGGGAGGAAGGAAGGAAGGAAGGGGAGGAAGGAAGGAAGGAAAGAAGGAAGGAAGGAAGGGAGGGAGGGAGGGAGGGAGGAAAGGAAGGAAGGAAGGAAGGAAGGAAGGAAGGAAGGAAGGAAGGAAGGGAGGGAAGGAGGGAGGGAGGGGAGGAAGGAAGGAAGGAAGGGAGGGAGGGAGGAAGGAAGGAAGGGGAGGAAGGAAGGAAGGAGGGAGGGAAGGAAGGGAGGGAAGGAGGGAGGGAGAGAGAAGGAAGAAGGAAGGAGGGAGGGAAGGAAGGAAGGGAGGGAGGGAGGAAGGAAGGAAGGAAGGGAGGAAGGGGAGGAAGGAAGGAAGGAAAGAAGGAAGGGAGGGAGGGAAGGAGGGAGAGAGAGAGAAGGAAGAAGGAAGGAGGGAGGGAAGGAAGGAAAGGAGGAAGGGGAGGAAGGAAGGAAGGAAGGAAGGAAGGAAGGAAGGAAGGAAGGGAGGGAGGAAGGAAGGAAGGGAGGGAGGGAGGGAGGGAGGGAGGGAGGGAGGGAGAAGGAAGGAACGAGGGAAGGAAGGAAGGAAGGAGGGAGGGAGGAAAGGAAGGAAGGAAGGAAGGAAGGAAGGAAGAGGGGCTGGAGCGATAGCCTAGCAGGGAGGGCGTAGGCCTGGCACGCGCCCGCCCCGGGTTCGATTCCCAGCATCCCCGAGGGTCCCCCCGAGCACCGCCAGGAGGAGTCATTCCTGAGTGCAGAGCCAGGAGGGACCCCCGAGCATCGCGGGGTGGGACCCCAAAAGCCAAAAACACGAGAGGGATATGGGAGCAGATACATCAGTAGATCCATGGATTATAAAGACACGCGTGAAGGTTGATGAGCGACGGGGATGGATAGAAGGGTGGGTGGGCGGGTGGATGTGCACTGTGTGTGTGCGATGGTGTGTAGTGTGTATGTGGCGCATTCATGTATGTCTATGTGTAATGGGTGTCTACGTGTCTGTGTACGCGTGGATGTTTGTGTGCATATGTAATGTGTATGTCTATGTGTCTCTCTGTGTTGTGTGTATATGAATGTAACATGTTCATGCAGAGTTGTGTACCTAGGTGTCTACATGTGTATGTGCGCACGTATGTGTGATGGTCTGTGTATGTTTAGTGATGTGTGTATGTGCAGTGTACGTGTGTAGATGTGTGTTGCGTTGTGATGCTTTCACTTATGGACATTGCCGTAGGCGTCTGTGTGCGTGTGCATGTGTGTATGTTTATTTTCATCTGTATTTGTGTGTATATGTGTATATCTGTACATGCGTATGGGTGCGTGATGTGTTTATATGTGTGTAGTGATGCGTGTATGGGTAGTGTAAGTGTGCGAATGTGCATTGTGTAGGTGACACATTCATGTATGGATATAGGTGTCTATGTGTGTATGTGATGGGTTCATGGCTATTTCTGTGTATATGTATACATGTGCATATATGTGTGATGTGTTTATTTCAGGGATGTGTACATGTGTGCATGCATGTGTGATATGTGTATATGTGTGCATATACGTGTGATGTGTGTATATGTTTAGCGATGTGTATATAGATCTGTGTGTATGTGTGTACTGTGATCATGTACATCGGTACGCACATGTGTATATCTGCACGTAGGCATGTACGTGTGATGTGTTAATATGTTTAGTGATGTGTACATGCGTGCCTGTATGTGTGATGTGTTCACCGACGCGTGTATATGTGTGTATGTATGTGTGATGTGTTTAGCGGTGTGTGTATATGTGTGTGTATGTATGATATGTTTAGTGATGTGTGTATGTGTGTAGTATACATATGCAACTGTGTGCTGTGTATTTATGCATGTATATTTGTATGGGTGTCTATGTAAGCATGCATGTATGTGTGCATATGTCATGTGTGTGTCTAGATGTGTCTATGTGTTATGTGTACGTGTACGTGTGCATGTGTACGTGTGTGTGCATGCGTGCATGTGTGCATGTGCATGCGTGTGTACGCATGCATGTGCATGTGTATGTATGCATGTGCATGCATGTATGTGTGCATATGTAATGTGTGTGTCTAGATGTGTCTATGTGTTATGTGCACGTGTATCTGTGTATGTGTACATGTGTATGTGTGCACGTGTACGTGTGCATGTGTACGTGTGCATGCATGCATGTGTACATGTGCATGTGTGTATGCGTTCATGTGCATGTGTGCATGTGTGTACGCATGCGTGTGCACGTGTATGTGTGCATGTGCATGTGCATGCGTGCATGCATATGTGTGCATGTGTGCATGTGCATGTGTGCATGTGTACGTGCGTGTGTGCGCATGTGCATGTGTGCATATACATGTGAATGTGTACATGTGTATTTGTGTATGTGCATGTGTGCATGTGTATGTGTATGTGTGCCTGTGTATGCACGCATATGTATGTGTGTATGTGTGCATAGGTATGCATGCATGTGCATGTTTACACGTGCATGTGTACATGTGCATGGGTATTTGTACATGTGCATGCGTGTATGTGTACGTGTGCTTGTGTGCATGCGTGTGTATGCACGCATGAGTATGCGTGCATGTGCATGTGTGCATGTGCATGTGTGTATTGTGCATGTGTGCATGTGTATGTGTGCATGTGCATGCGCGCATGTGTACGTGTGCATGCATGTGTACGCGTTCATGTGCATGTGGGTGTGCATGTGTACGCATGCATGTGCATAGGTATGTGTGCATGTGCATGTGTGCATACATGTGTGCATGTGTGCATGCATATGTGTGTATGTGTGCATGTGTATGTGTGCGTGCATATGTGTATATGTGCGTGTGTATGTGTGCATAGCCATGCATGCATGTGCATGTGTACACATGCATGTGCACGTGTGCATGTGTGCATGTGTGCGTGTACATGTGCATGTGTGTATGTGCATGCATGTATGTGTGCATGTGTGCATGTGTGCGTGTGTGTGCATGCATATGTGTGTATGTGTGTGTATGTGTGCATAGGCATGCATGCATGTGCATGTGTACACACGTATGTGCACATGTGCATGTGTGCGTGTACATGTGCATGTGTATGTGTGTATGTGCATGCATGTATGTGTGCATGTGTGCGTGTGTGCATGTGTATGCATGCATATGTATGTGTGCATGTGTGCATGTGCATGTGTGCATAGGTATGCATGCATGTGCATGTGTACACGTGCATGTGTATGTGTGTCTGTGTAAACGTGCATGTGCATGCGTGCATGTGCATACGTGCATGTGTGTGCATGTCTGTACGTACATATCCATGCCTGTGCATGTATACACGTGCATATGTACGTGTACACGTGTATGTGTACACATGTGCATGTGCATGTATGCATGTGTGTGCATGCATGTGCATGTGTGCATATGTATGTGTGCATATGTGTGTATGTATGTGTGCGTGTGCATGCGTGCATGTGTGCATGTGTACGTGTACATGTGTATGTGTGCATATGTATGTGTGCCTGTGCTTGTGCACATGTGTATGTGTGCATAGGTACGTGTGCACGTGTGCATGTGTACGCGTACATGTGTGCATATGTATGTGTGCGCATGTGTGCATGCATGAGTGTGTGTGTGTGTGTGTGTGCGCATGTGTGGCCGGGGTCTGCTGGCCCGCGTACCCTGTGCACTGAGGCCCTTTCTGCTGTCACGGGTGCCAACAGAGAGGCCGGAGATCATGTTTCACCACGTGGGAAGACAACGGCCTCTCCCTGACAGCCCTGCTTGGCTGCCGCCTGGCTAATTCCTCCCGCTCTCCCCAGGGGAGGGTTAGTGCTCACGCCTCAGCCTGGCCCCCAGAGCGGGAAGGAGGCTGAGGGGTCTCTTCCTGCAGCTGGTCTGGTACAAAGGGGGCCCGGGGGGGTGCCCGCCTCCCCTGAGTCAGCGTTCTGCCACACTCTGCCTCCTGCTCCTGCCTCAGTTGGCACCCCTGGGTCCCCCGCAGAGAACACAGGCTTCTAGATTCCACAAACGCCTTCTGGCTGCTGGTGTCCTGTGTAATAATAATAATAATTTGAAAAAAAAACAACAACCAAGTGTGGATGCTGCAAGTAAGCTCCCTAGATAGATAGGAGACCCAAAGCCCAGGTATTTCTAGTGCATTCTTTCCGCTTTCATTTATCTGTATTTATTTGGGTGGGGGGGTCACACCCAGCCGGACTCCTGGCTCTGTGCTCAGGGATTCTTCTTGGTGGCGTTCGAGGGTGGGCGGGGGGTCCCCTACAGGGGGCCAGGGAGGGAATTCGGGTGGGTCACACGTAAGGCAATCCCCCCTACCCACTCTGCTATCTCTCTGGTATTTGATTTTTCTTTTTCAAGGGGGGCTGGAGCGATAGCACAGCAGGGAGGGTGTTGGCCTTGCACACGGCCAACCCGGGTTCGATTCCCAGCATCCCCTAGGGTTCCCCGAGCACCGCCAGGAGTGATTCCTGAGTGCAGAGCTAGGAGTAATTCCTTGTGTATTGCGGGTGTGAGCCAAAAGCTAAAAAAACAAAAATAAGGAAAAAATTAAAATTAAAGGGGGATGAGAGAGACAGAGACAGAGACAGAGACAGAGACAGAGAGAGCAAGACTAATTCAGGTCTTGCCTGATACAACTCGAACCCAAAACTCTGAACGAACCATCACCTCATTCACATAAAATTCTAGATAAAGCCAAAAAATAAAAAATAAAGGAGAGAGGGGCTGGAGCGATAGCCCAGCGGGTAAGGTGATTGTCTTGCACGCGGCCGTCCTGGGTTCGATTCCCAGCATCCCTTAGAGTCCCCCGAGCACCGCCAGGAGTGATTCCTGAGTGCAGAGCCAGGAGGAAGCCCTGTGCATGGCCGGGTGGGACCCCAGAAACCAAAATAAATAAATAAAAATAATGAAACCATGCAGAAGTCACACACGCTGTAGCATGCCACACGCCGTAGGTTTGGGGCGGTCAACACTGATTGCCAGGATGATCCCGTTCACACCAGCACCTTGACCCTGGGCATGGCTGGTGGGTATCGTGGAGAGAGATACCATATAACGATTCACGCTTCTCACGATCCTTTCTCCACAAGGGAGCAGTTACTCTGAAGTGTAAGACCCTGGGGGGTGGTATTCTCCCTTGCCCACCCCCCCCCGATAGCTCTCTAATTCTCTTTGTCCAAATATACAATTTTTAATACAAGGTTTATGTAGGATGAGTAAGACAAAATTAGAGAGTAAAATTATGTAGATATAATTGCACGGGCGGTATTTAATATGCAACCCCCATGATCTGTTTCAGAGTTATTTGATAGACAGATGTTAGATGAATACCCAGGGGCATGGATCGGTGGAGAAGTGTGTGGTTCTAGGTGGATGGATGACGCACAAGAAATGGTGAGTGGATAGAACAGTACAGAGACATATGACGATAATAGGTAAATAAATGGAGATGTCAGATATGGATGGATGGGTGGATGGATGGATGGATGGATGGGTGGGTGGATGGGTGGATGGATGGATGGATGGATGGGTGGATTGATGGGTAGATGGATGGATGGATGGATGGATGGATGGATGGGTGGGTGGGTGGATGGATGGATGGGTGGGTGGATGGATGGATGGGTAGATGGATGGATGAGTGGATGGATGGGTGGATGGATGGATGGGTGAATGGATGGGTGGATGGATAGATGGGTTGGTGTATGGATGGATGGATGGATGGATGAATGGATAGATGGGTTGGTGGATGGATGGATGATGGATGGATGGGTTGGCGGATGGATGGATGGGTGGGTTGATGGATGGGTGAATGGATGGGTGGATGGATGGATGGATGGATCAGTGGGTGGATGGATGGGTAGATGGATGGATGGGTGGGTGAATGGATGGGTAGACGGATGGATGGGTAGATGGATGGATGAGTGGATGGGTGGATGGATGGATGGGTGAATGGATGGGTGGATGGATGGATGGGTGGGTGGGTGGATGGATGGATGGGTGGATGGGTGGATGGATGGGTGAATGGATGGGTGGATGGATGGATGGGTGGGTGGGTGGATGGATGGATGGGTGGATGGATGGATGGGTGGGTGGATGGATGGGTGGATGGATGGATGGGTGGGTGGATGGATGGATGGGTGGGTGGGTGGGTGGGTGGATGGATGGATGGATGGATGGGTGGATGGATAGATGGATGGATGGGTGGGTGGATGGATGGGTGGATGGATGGGTTGGTGGATGGATGGATGGATGGGTGGATGGATGGGTGGATGGATGGGTGGATGGATGGGTGGATGGATGGATGGATGGGTGAATGGATGGATGGATGAATGGATGGATGGGTGAATAGATGGATGGGTGGGTGGATGGATGGATGGATGGGTGGATGGATGATGGGTGGATGGATGGGTGGGTGAATGAATGATGCATGGCTATGTATGTGTTTGGAATGAAGATAGATAACAGAATAACAGGATGGGTTGGTCGCTTTGTAGATGAAGAATGGCTGGTAGACGGATAGATTGATGGATCTGATTAGATGAATAGATGATCGATAGATGAACGAAGCTGGAAACGGATGGAGAGATGGGTGATGGAATGATAGGTGCACAGACAGATCAATATGTGAATAGATAGAGCATTAGATACCTACATGGGTGGATGGATGGGCGAATGGATGGATGGGTGGATGGATGGATGGGTGGATGGATGGATGAACATTCGGTTGATTATAAAGATGGATGGGTAACAGAATGGATAGATAATAGATTGGACAAATGGATGTTGGATAGTTGGATGGATGGATAGATGGGTGGGTGGATGGATGGGCGGATGGATGGATGCATGGGTGGATGGATGGGTAGATGAACAGATGGATGGATGGATGGTGGGTGGGCGGATGGATGGGTGGATCGATGGATCGATCGATGATGGATGATGAATGGATGGGTAATGAATTAATGATTGATTGAAAGATGAAAGACTGATGTTGAATTCCTGAATGAATGATATATGGCTATGTTTGTGTGTGTATGTACATGTGTGTATGCATGTGTGTCAGTGTGTGTGTGTATTATGGGTGTGTGTATGTATATCTTTGCACATGTACAAGTGTGTGCATGTGTGTGTTTTGTATGAGTCTGTGTCAGTGTGTGTACTTGGGTGTGTTCGTATGAGTGACTGTGTGTGTGTTGTGTGTACATATGTGTGCATATGCACGTGTGTATACGTGTATGCATACACAGAGGTGCATTTGTGTGTCTATATATCTGTGTGTCTGGATGTGTGGATGAGAACTCTTACATGTGTGCTTGGGTTCATAGACGTATGTCTGCATTTGTGTATCATCTTTATATGTTTGTGTGTATCTTGAGTACACACGTGGACGTCTACATGTGCCTTAGTGTGTGTATATTTCTGGATATCTGCCCATGCATGGATGTGTGTATCCTGTGTTTGTGTGTGTGTGTCTGTCACGTTCATACTTAGCCCAGTGGACACAGGGCGTCCCACGCAGAGGCCAGTAGGTGAATTCGGGGCACGGGGAGGCATGGCGGGATACAGATGTTAGATGGATGAGTGGATGGGTGGGTGGGTGGGTGGATGGATGGATGGATGGATGGGTGGGTGGATGGATGGATGGATGGGTGGATAAATGGATGAATTGATGGGTGGGTGGGTGCCCATTTTGCTCTGCGAGCACACGTGTGGGTTGAACATGAGGCCAAGGGACCCTAACCCTAAACCATCCTGTCCATTCCACACCAGACAGGTGGGAAAAGCCCGTGGCCTCGCGACCCCGTCGCTCTGGTCTGACTCTTGGGACCCTCACGGGGTTGGGCGTGTCCCCCCACCCACATGCATGGGAGCCCACCTTCCGCCCTCCCTTGCAGAGGGGAAGTGATGAAGTGGGGAGGGCAGCGGCCCTGTAGGACACAGATGCACCCACCCAGCTCACGCTCGGCCTCCACCAGGGGACGGCCACTTCCCTTCCTGCTGGGCAGTTCAGCTCGGAACACCCCAGGGACCCCGCAAGACCTGAAATCCGTCCCCCGACCCTGCCACCAGACTCCGCTCTTTCCCCGAATATCTTCACATTTTCCACACCAGGAACAAGAAAAAAAATCACAGGGGCTGTGTTGTCCACCCCCGGACAGCACGATGCTTGGACGCCTGCCCGTGACGGCTCAGCCCACCCACGGGTCTTCTGCACCCTCCAGATTCTCTCCAGGGAGGGCGTGGGTCCTTTGCACGAGCCCACTGCGAATGTCCATCTGTCGCGACTCCCACTGGCCTGTACACATAGATCCCGCCCACCCTGGAGGCCAGTGATGCCAAGTCCCCCGTGCTAGAGCCCATCGGGTGGACGCCTTTGACTCGGCGTCCAGAAGGGCTCGGTGGCAGAGAAGGAGATGAACCCACAAGGAAGCAAACACAGCAGGACAGTCCAAGGTGTAGGGTTGCTACTGGGTGGCCACGGTCAGCTCAGAGGCCACGCACTTATTCCAGAGCAGCCCAGGGGTCTGGGGAAGCATGTAGGCTGTTGTCCACGGTGGTGGAGACATGGAGGACTGTCGGCGGGGACGTCCACGGTCACTGAGGGCATGAAGAGAGAGAGAGTAGGCAGGGAGAGGACAGAGACAGAGAAACAGTGGGCAGAGAGAGAGGACGAAGAGACAGTGGGCAGAGAGTAGACAGAGAGACCGTGGGCAGGGAGAGAGGACGAAGAGACAGTGGGCAGAGTGGACAGAGAGACAGTGGACAGAGAGAGAGAGAACGAAGACACAGTGGCAGAGTAGACAGAGAGAGACAGTGGGCAGACAGTGGGCAGAGAGAGAGTGGACAGAGAGAGAGAATGAAAAGACAGTGTGCAGAGAGTGGACAGAGAGACAGTGGACAGAGAGAGGACAGAGAGACAGTGGACAGAGAGAGAGAGGACGAAGAGACAGTGCACAGAGAGTGGACAGAGAGACAGTGGACAGAGAGAGAGAGAATGAAGACACAGTGGCAGAGTAGACAGAGAGAGACAGTGGGCAGAGAGAGAGGATGAAGAGACAGTGCACAGAGAGTGGACAGAGAGACAGTGGACAGAGAGAGGATGAAGAGACAGTGGGCAGAGTAGACAGAGAGACAGTGGACAGAGAGAGAGGACAGAGAGACAGTGGACAGAGAGAGAGAGGACGAAGAGACAGTGGGCAGAGAGTGGACAGAGAGACAGTGGACAGAGAGAGAGAGAACGAAGACACAGTGGCAGAGTAGACAGAGAGAGACAGTGGGCAGACAGTGGGCAGACAGTGGGCAGAGAGACAGTGGACAGAGAGAGAGAATGAAAAGACAGTGTGCAGAGAGTGGACAGAGAGACAGTGGGCAGAGAGAAAGAGGACGAAGAGACAGTGCACAGAGAGTGGACAGAGAGACAGTGGACAGAGAGAGAGGACAAAGAGACAGTGGGCAGAGTAGACAGAGAGACAGTGGACAGAGAGTAGACAGAGAGACCGTGGGCAGGGAGAGAGGACGAAGAGACAGTGCGCAGAGAGTAGACAGAGAGACAGTGGGCAGGGAGAGAGGACAAAGAGACAGTGGGCAGAGAGTGGACAGAGAAACAGTGGACAGAGTAGACAGAGAGGCCGTGGGCAGGGAGAGAGGACGAGAGACAGTGGGCAGAGAGTGGACAGAGAGACAGTGGACAGAAAGTAGACAGAGAGAACGTGGGCAGGGAGAGAGGACGAAGAGACAGTGGGCAGACAGTGGACAGAGAGACAGTGGACAGAGAGAGAGAGAACGAAGACACAGTGGCAGAGTAGACAGAGAGAGACAGTGGGCAGACAGTGGGCAGAGAGACAGTGGACAGAGAGAGAGAATGAAAAGACAGTGTGCAGAGAGTGGACAGAGAGACAGTGGGCAGAGAGAAAGAGGACGAAGAGACAGTGCACAGAGAGTGGACAGAGAGACAATGGACAGAGAGAGGATGAAGAGACAGTGGGCAGAGTAGACAGAGAGACAGTGGACAGAGAGTAGACAGAGAGACCGTGGACAGAGAGAGAGAGAACGAAGACACAGTGGCAGAGTAGACAGAGAGAGACAGTGGGCAGACAGTGGGCAGACAGTGGGCAGAGAGACAGTGGACAGAGAGAGAGAATGAAAAGACAGTGTGCAGAGAGTGGACAGAGAGACAGTGGGCAGAGAGAAAGAGGACGAAGAGACAGTGCTCAGAGAGTGGACAGAGAGACAGTGGACAGAGAGTAGACAGAGAGACCGTGGGCAGGGAGAGAGAACGAAGACACAGTGGCAGAGTAGACAGAGAGACAGTGGGCAGAGAGTGGGCAGAGAGACAGTGGACAGAGAGAGAGGATGAAGAGACGGTGGTCAGAGAGTAGACAGAGAGAGACAGTGGGCAGAGAGAGAGGACGAAGAGACAGTAGGCAGAGAGAGAGGACGAAGAGACAGTGGGCAGAGAGTGGGCAGAGAGACAGTGGACAGAGAGTTCTGGGCACTTCCCACAGACTATTGGCAGGTGCCCTGTCTCTGCCACGGTCATTATCCTCCCGTGGTTCATCGATTTGCTCGAGCGGGCACCAGGCACGTCTCCAAGGTGAGACTTGCTGTGACTGTGTTTGGCATCTCGGAGACGCCACGGGGAGCTGGCCAGGCTCTGCCGGGCGGGCTGGATCCTCTCGGGAGCTGGCCGGGGCTCCCCGAGAGGGGCAGAGGAATCGAACCCGGCTCATCCAGGCTGGCTGCGTGCAAGGCAAACGCCGTCCCGGCTGTGCTATTGCTCCAGCCTGTCAGACGCCCTCTCAGGACCAACTTGTGACCATTTCCTATTCTATTTTTGCTTTCGTTTTCTTGGACATCTAAAAGATCACAGGGAACAACAGGAAGGGGTTGCCCTGCCTTGCCCGTGGCCAATGCGGTTCGATCCCCGGCATCCCATTTGGTTCCTCAGTTATTTGTCTAGAATTCATTATTGCCAGTCAGTGATTCACCTAGATTCCATTATGACCGGTCAGTGATTTGTCTGGAGTCTATTATTTCCAATCAGTTCTTTGTCTACATCCCATTGTTACCAGTTATTTGTCTAGATGACGGGGCTGGAGCCATAGCACAGCGGGTAGGGCGTTTGCCTTGCATGCGGCCAATGTGGCCGACCCGAGTTCGATTCCTCTGCCCCTCTCGGAGAGCCCGGCAAGCTCCCGAGAGGATCTCGCCCGCACGGCAGAGCCTGGCAAGCTCCCCGTGACGTATTCGATATGCCAGACACAGTAACAACAAAGTCTCCAATGGAGACGTTACTGGGCCCGCTCGAGCAAATCGATGAACAACGGGAGGACAGTGGACAGTGATTATTGGTCTAGATTCCATTATTTCCAATCAGTTCTTTGGCTCGATCCCATTATTTCCAGTCAGTTCTTTGTCTAGATCCCATTATTTCTAGTCAGTTATTGGTGTAGATTCCATTATTTGCAATCAGTTCTTTGGCTCGATCTCATTATTACAAGTCCGTCATTGATCTAGATTCCATTATTACTAGCTATTTCTCTGGATTCCACAATGTCCGATCAATTATTTTTCTAGATCCCCCTATCGCCAGCCAGTTAAGTTCTCTGGGTTCCACGATCCCCCGTCAATGATTTCTCTTGCTCTCGCTACTACCAGCCAGTTACTTGCGTGGACCGCATAGGTGTTAGCATCGCACACTGCGAACCTGACCACTGGTGAGGACCAATCGTTCATCTCTCCGGGAAATGCAGAACCCCCTCAACCTGGGTCTACTCCGTCACCCCCTGTCCGGGTCCTGGGATGATCATTCTCTCGGTTTCAACCAGTCCGGTTGTTTCTGGAGACCGCCTGCAGGAATTCCAACCCACCACCACACACACACACACACGCACACACACGCACACACACACACACACACACAGACACGCATCTCTTCTTTGTCTAGTTCCGACGTGCG